>NC_030425.2:12847500-12957500 GCF_001660625.3 Ictalurus punctatus
AGCTGTGGTCTCAAGGTCCTAGGTGCCTCAAGGGGCAGTAACCCTCGAACATCGTGGTGGACACTGGTGGTCAGGGAAGCCGTCCGACCGAAGAAGGAGGTCTTCCGAGATGTGTTATCCCAGAGGACTCCGGAGGCAGTTGCAAGGTACCAATAGGTCCGAAGGGCTGCAGCCTCTGCTGTGAAAGAGGCAAAGCAGGGGGTGTGGGAGAAGGTCGGAGAGGACATGGAGAAGGACTTTCAGTCAGCACCAAGGTGTTTCTGGAAAACCATCTGCCACCTCAGGAAGGGGAAATGGGGAACCATCCAAGCTGTATACAGTAAGGATGGGATGCTGTTGACCTCAACTGAGGAGGTAATTACACAGTGGAAGGAACACTTTGAGGAACTCCTGAATCTGACTAACATTCCCTCTATGGTCGAGGCAGAGGTGGAGGCTGATGGGGGATCATCGTCAATTTCCCTGGTGGGGGTCACTGAGGTAGTCAAACAACTACACAGTGGCAAAGTCCCGGGGATTGATGAGATCCGTCCAGAAATGCTGAAAGCTCTGGGTGTGGAGGGGATGTCTTGGGTGACATGCCTCTTTAACATTGCATGGAAGTCAGGGACAGTGCCTGAGGAGTGGCAGACCGGGGTGGTGGTTCCCCTATTCAAAAAGGGGGACCAGAGAGTGTATGCCAATTATAGGGGTATCACACTTCTCAGCCTCCCTGGTAAAGTCTACTCCAAGGTGCTGGAACGGAGGGTTCTGCCAATAGTCGAACCTCGGATTGAAGAGGAACGATGCGGATTCCGTCCTGGTCATGGAACAATGGACCAGCTCTTTACTCTCTCCAGGATCTTGAAGGGGGCCTGGGAGTATGCCCGTCCGGTCTACATGTGTTTTGTGGATCTGGATAAGGCGTATGACCGGGGCCCCAGTGGTTTACTGTGGGAGGTGCTGAGGGAGTATGGGGTGAGGGATTCCCTTATTAGGGCTATCCAATCACTGTACTCCCAAAGCAAGAGCTGAGTCCGGATGCTTGGCAAAAAGTCAGACTCAATCCAGGTGGGGGTTGGTCTCCGCCAGGGCTGCGCTTTGTCACCAATCCTGTTTGTGATATTCATGGACAGGATATCGAGGCGTAGTCATGGTGGGGAGGGGTTGCGGATTGGTGGCCTGATGATCTCATCGCTGCTTTTTGCAGATGATGTGGTCTTGATGGCATCATTGGTCTGTGACCTTCAGAACTCACTGGATTGGTTCACAGCTGAGTGTGAAGCAGCTGGGATGAGGATTAGCACCTTTAAATCTCAGGCCATGATTCTTGGCAGGAAACCGATGGAGTGCCTACTCCTTGTAGGGAATGAGTACTGAACTCAACCGAAGGAGTTCAAGTACCTCGGGATCTTGTTCACAAGTGAGGGGACATTGGAGTGGGAGATTGGCCGGAGAATCGGAGCAGTGGGAGCGGAATTGCAATCGCTTTACCACACTGTTGTGACGAAAAGAGAGCTGAGCCGGAAGGCAAAGCCCTCGATCTACTGGGCAATTTTCGTTCCTACCCTCACCTATGGTCATGAAGGCTGGGTAGTGACCAAAAGAACTAGATCGCGGGTACAAGCGGCCGAAATGGGTTTTCTCAGGAGGGTGGCTGGTTTCTCCCTTAGAGATAGGGTGACAAGCTCGGCTATCTGAAAGGAACTCAGAGTAGAGCCGCTGCTCCTTTGCGTTGAAAGGAGCCAGTTGAGGTGGGTTGGGTACCTGGTAAGGATGCCCTCTGGGTGCCTTCCCAGAGAGGTGTTCCGGGCACGTCCAGCTGGGAGGAGGCCTCGGGGAAGACCCAGGACTAGGTGGATGGATTATATCTCCACACTGGCCTGGGAACGCCTCAGGATCCCCCAGTCAGAGCTGGTTAATGTGGCTCGGGAAAGGGAAGGTGGGGGTCCCTTGCTGGAGCTGCTGCCCCCGCGACCCGATAATGGATAAGCAGTTGAGGATGGATGGATGGATCATGGTGTAAGCTTAACTTCTACTGTGGCAAAGGTAAGTTTTCTATGTATCTTATTTGAGCATGAGGCTTTCCCCTGATTAGTGTGTTCAGGGCCAGCCGAACACAATAGAATTATTTCCATCCACTGCACTTTTAAATTCAGCTGACGTTCAGATAAATGTAAACATGAATATCCAGTATATAGGCCATTTTAATGAGATAAACAATGAACAACGTGTGAAAGCCACTTTGTCGTTTCGTTTTTAAACCTTAGTTAAACAGGTTAACAATACTCGAATAAATTGTTAACTTGTTTAAGATTTTTGTGTTTATGATGACGTCGGAGGTCACCAGACAGTGAAAACATGGCGGATGTAGTATGTCCGGGACTGTAGTCATAATACACACACATACTAATTAGTACGTACTGTTTCAATAGCAATGCGGTACGTACTGTCATAGTATGCGAGTTCGGACTGAGCCAGTAGTCTGCGCATGTGCAAACAACACCCAATATCACCTGCAGTCTGAAATGTAATACACGCATTGTGCCAGGAGATGGAGCCACAGAGATGGTGAAGAATGCCTCCGTTCTTAAAGCACCGTGAGTGAAATTCTGTATTAATACGAAATCAGTTTCAAACAGCAAATCACGTTGTGAGACTAGAGACAAATACTTTTTGTTGTTGTTGAATCTTTAATGGGTAAGGCTAGATTAAAGGCCCTCATTTGGCATCAGAACTGAATTATGTGACTAAATTCAAAAAAGTAATGGTACCCCTATAAACAACTGTATTAATTATGCAAAAAGTGGAAACCTATTACCTGAATATCTCTTACTCTGCTATAATATGGAAATCCTGAAATATTTATTATTTTTGTATTTTATGGTGATAAATGCTCTATGGTGTTTGATGTCATGTTTACTATTGATATAGTATTTAGCTTTATAGGCCAACTTAAATCTGGTTGATATCAAATCTATTTCCTTCCTCATAACTCATCTTCAGTGTGGGCAACCAAACCTGATGTTTAAGCATCCCTGTGGTGTAATAAAATAAAAAATCTTATATTTAATGGGGCATGTGTGTGTGTGTGTGTGTGTGTGTGTGTGTGTGTGTGTGTGTGTGTGTGTGTGTGTGTGTGTGTGTGTGTGTGTGCGCGTGTGTGTGTGAGAGAGAGAGAGAGAGAGAGAGAGAGAGAGAGAGAGAGAGAATCTGTGCTCGTGCATGAAATGAAAGGACAAGAGAGAAAAGACAGGAGGTACTTCTATGCTGCTGAACTGCCCCGGTATCTTCAGGTCTTTGTCCCCCATGCTCTCTCTCTCTCTCTCTCTCTCTCTCTCTCTCTCTCTGATCTCCAAACGCTTTCCACACAAATAGAAGGCCCTCTAATACTATAATTGGATGGCTGTATAGATTAGGAGAGTCTTTCTCTCTTATGTTAAGCTTTGATACTGCCAGAATCCCATTAAGTGTCTGATGAGTGCCGTCCACTCATGTTTTGTTTCTTGTTACTGCAACACATTAAAATTATTATTTATAGAGTCAGTGCTTATATTGTTGGAAATAATGTTTAGCTCATGAGATCTTAAACTTTTTGTGGTCACAGACTCATTCCAGTGTGAATACATTTACACAGACCCTGTTATGATTACAGCACGGATTTATTCTATGTGCATAATCCAATTATTCAAATAGTTATTCAGTGTACCATCATATTTATTTATTGACCCATTGCATTCTTTAACTTTTTACTCAAACAATGTGGATAAAACAGTTTTTATAGATTTATTGTCATTATATTCATGTATTATATCCATTCAGCATCTCTTCTATAATAACTATAACAATTTTGATAGTAGCTCATAGTGATGACCACAGCAACATATCCAAATATATATCAAACAAACAAATGAATAAAAGTTTACATACCACAAACTATGACTAAGGATGCACAGACCTGATACTGATGATATTGTACTTGAACATAGGACACAAATTCACTGTACTTACAGTTAGACATCTCCAGAGATTCAGCTCAGTGCTGTAAAGATGTCAGTATCAGATTAACTAAGATTAATTAAGATTGGGTATTTGGGGGGATTTAGCTCTTTTAACCAGGGGCTACTGGAATAAATGAGCCAACAGGGCTAAGACTCCACTGTCTCCCATGGATAAAAAAAAAAAAAAAAAAAGCTAGCAATATAAATTAAAATTTTGGCATCCACCTCAGAACATTTGCTGTTAATCAAAGATTCAAGGATTATTTGGGATTTCTGAAGAACCAAGTGCAACAGCACCACCAACAGTTATAAGAAAAATACATTGAATGGTATGAAAAAGTGAGACTGGGGCTGATTTCTTTCTAAGACAGACTGGAGATTCATGCAGCCTATCAGTGGCAGTTATGTCAGGTGATTTCACAGAGTGAAACAATCCCTGGATTTGATCTCCATTTGAACTGATATTTTCATGACAAGCATAACCTCATCATCAGCGAGGATTGAGAAAGTGCACATGTCGCAGGTGTAATGACCATGAACAAGGTTGATTATGTACTTCTTTGGAGGAGAAACTAAAACAAACTAAGCACACATTGTCCAATCAAAGTATGAATTACGCAAAAAAGGCTGATGACACAACAGTTAAATTTAGTGGGTATTTCTGTTGTTGTTGTTGTTAGAAAGAAAGGGTTACAACTATTCTGTTTACCATATTTGGTATTTGAAGGAAACATTGAATGAAACCAATAGCACAGACTGGAGATTATGCACTTGTTACACTTAAAAACAATTAGACAACATGACTGTAGCTGCCAAAAGGTCACATATTGATATGATGCCTTGATCAACCCTAATAGATTAATGACAAGCTATTGATTTATGGATTTTAGTGCTCCCATCTAATATTACAGCCCGCCATCACTGGTGATCACTGTCACTGTTTATATAATTTAAGCATATTAATAGTGTAAGCATACTGAAGTGTTGAATTTGTGTGTATGGGGTATCAGTTTTTGTGCAATGTTGCCTATTGGGTGTAACTTGGGTTTAAATTTAGAATTTAGATGGCATGTTTTTTAATGACAGTTTGGAAACTACAATCTGAATGTATGCAATATACATAGATACGTAGGAAATTGTCCAACATAAATCATTTACTGAATGAGTTGTGCATTGGAAAAGAAACAAAAACACTGGTGCAATCTTTGAGCTACAAGTGTATGCTGCAGCTCTAGGTAAATATCACAGCCAATACAATGATAAAAGATAGATAACACACACACACACACACACACACACACACACACACACACACACACACACACACACACACACACAAACTGTTTTTGAGGTGCATTGTAGACAAGGGTTTGGCATAGCTCTAGCTTTGCCTGAACCCATACTGACTTATACCTTTTCCAGTCCCCCAAAAGCCAAAGACAACCTTGTGATGTTGACTGGGATGGCAGCCAAAATCCAGGCTGCTTCAGCTGGCCAAAGCTGTCTAGCAGAGAGTGAAAGGCACTCCGGCTCCTCTCTACACTCAGCACATCCACCATCATTTGACTCAGCCACAGGCATGCAGGGAATGGCAGCTCGGGGCCGAAGGCTGAGGGGACTTTACAGTGGCGGCACATACCTCAGCAGGGGCACGCCGGGGTTTTAAATGGGCATGGAGAGCGTGTGCCTCGAAGACCGCTGCTTCTCATCTGCCTCCAGTCGTTTCAGACAACACACACTAATCCACAATGCGATGAAAAGGGCTGTTGTGACAGATATGCTTGTGTTTGCCAAAATGGACAAGAGAGCTGGACATTCTGGAGCATGAGAACTGGGGATGTCTCATTATAACTGGAATTCTTTTATTATGTGAGGGGTAGAATTTGAATACTGGCCTCTCCTGGTACAAAAAATATCAGCATCATTTGAAGATCAAACACTGAAAAAATGAACACAAACATAGGGACATTGCATTGCTAGAATGAACACAAATGTAAGGAGTTTACAATAAAACAATGACCACAAACATGAAGACTTGTGTGTAGGGTTAGAACATAAATGCAGGGACTTTCCAGTGACATAAAGACCACAAATATGGAGATCCGGCATTGAACACACATACAGGTACTATGCAATGTCCTAATAAGCAAAAATGCAGGTACTTTGCAGTAGAAGTTGCTGGTTGACTTATACATTTACTAGTCACTGCTGTTGGTATGCTGATTAGTGGTGGTGATAAAAAACAGTGAGGAAGACAGAAAAGAACGGAGACTAAATGTACTCTGATAGTCTAAAAAATATTTCAGACTAGATGAATCCAATTCGACATTCAGCTGCACAGGACTTCACTGGGACAAGCCTTCTTTAAAATGTATTCTGCTTCTACTTTAATGGGACATTATGACTATGGTATCACTTTGCATGAAGTGGAGAGCTGTGCTGTTTTTCAATCCTACCTGCTCTCCCAAAGGAATTCTTCCCATTACTTTAAAGCAAAATAAAATGCAAATAAAATACTGTAAGATCAGCAGTGCATACCAGCTCAAAGATACTATTTGGATTCATTTATGTATGAGGAAAACAGGAAAACCTCCCTGACACTGCTATAGACATCATACACTGCCTAACCATAAAAAAAGTCACACACTGTAAAAATTTCATTGCATCATCTGTAGCTTTGATTACAGCATGCGTTCGTTATGGCATTATTTCAACAACCTAGTGCAATGTGGCAACAATATTTTCCATCCAGTGTTGCATTAATTTTTGACTGAGATCTAGTATTGCCGAATGGGAGAGTCGAACCACTCTGCAGTACATCCCAGAGACTTTCAATGGGGTTAACACTGCCTCCAGAGGCTTGTACAGTAGGCACTATGTATGATGGGTACATCGCTTCATGTGCTTCTCTTCTTACCTTTCTGTACCCATTGCTTTGGAATAGGGTAAATCTAGACTCATCAGACCACATGAACTTTTTCCATTGCTCCACAGTCCAGTCTTTATTGTCTCTAGCAAATTGAAGTGGATTTATCTGAGTAGCCTCACACTGATTAGGCCACACAGTTGTTTAGTCCCAATCCTGTAAGTTCTTGTCGCATTCTGCATGTGGATATGCTCTTACTTTCACTATTAAACATAGCCATGAGTTCTACTGTCAATTTTTTTTTTTTGCAATGTTACTTCACAAAGCATTTTTAAAGATCTCCAATCATGATCATTCAAGATTTCTTCCTCAAAGTTGACAGTTCACCACTCTCCTTCCAGGTTTTAATAATGTGTTGAACAGTTCTTAAACTAATTCCAGGGATTTCAGCAATCTCCTTAGTTGTTTTCTTTGCTTGATGCAGGCCAATAATTTTCCCCTTCTGAAACATAGTAACATCTTTTCCACGACCACAGAATCTGTCTTCCAACATGGAGTTGTTTAAGAAATGAGAAGCTACACACTGCATCAGTTAGGGTTGAAAGAAGTGTTGGCAGCGGAAACATATTAATCACTGCAATAATGATCCAATCATAGGCTCTTAAGTATTTGCTTATTTAAATCCAACCAGTGACCTTTTTTTGGCCAGGTAGTGTATATACAGTAGCTTTAAAGAGCTTCCATGCCATGTTGCACATTCTCAATTTCAGAATCAGAGATTTCAGCTGGTGGAGCTTGTCCACACAAGTACATTTTAGGAATTGGCACGTCCTTCTATAGTGTAATTTGCACATTTATTGCACCAATTTATTTAGTTTAATCATTAACAGTGTAGCATTGAAGCTGGAAATTTCATTTGTAGCCTGTTGAATTGAACTAATTGAAATGCAGGTTGACATGTTTTTTCTGCACAAATAAAACAGACTGAAAATAGCTGCACCATGACAGAGTTTTTGCTTTATGGAAAATATGACTAGCTGACTACTTTTTTTTTTTTTTAATGCTCATTAACTAGGAAAAAAAAATCAGTAGTCATGCAACCCCTACTTACCTGCAGTACTGGAATAAAAACAAATATGGAGATTTTGCAATGGCATAATAAACATAAATGCAGGGACTTTGCAGTGTCATAATAAAAACTCTAAACACTCTAGGGTTATTTACATAACCCAGTCACTGGACTGAATGGGTTGGGTCATTTTGCATAGTTAACACATTAGAACCCTGTATTTGGGATAAAGTTTTCCAATAAAACATGACAACAACCAAGCATTTCAGACAACAAATCAGAGATGAAGCACACAACTGAGAGAATATGTGCAAGTTCTTTATTTCCAGCATTTTACTTTATGCAAAATAATAAGTAGGTTAAAATTAGTCTGCTTTTTTTTTTTGGCAGGACTAGTTAGCTGGATGGCACAAACATACCTGAACAGCAGGGAAGTCTGCAAAATCACCTACCAACAACACTGTCCTGACATGTTTTTCTGAACCGAGATTCACCGCTCTAAACTGCAGTGTCATGTCAAAATGCTACAGGTGTGAATCATGCCACATTAAATAGCAGGGATTTTCCCATCATCAGGGAGAAATAATGAAGCCATTAGGATTAACAGCAAGACGTGTTCATGAGTGAATGATCAATGAACAGCTCTTTTGTTTGATATATAAGTGAAATTTCGTAGTATTTCAGTGTGCCCTGCTTCATCTAATGCATAATAGTGTATAAGTTAAATATATTTAAAAAGTATAAATAAAATGTTACAATTGGTTATGTGTTTAATATTAAATGTATTATTTAATACAAAGTGCACTAATAGTAATTGTAATCTTTGCAAAAGTTCTTTAATTCAATTAAATTCAGCTTTATTTGTATAGCTCTTTTTACAATTGACATTGTCACAAAGCAGCGTTACAGAAATATATATATACAGAAATATATATAATTCGCAATCTAAATTTTAAGTTAATAAATTTCTCCCTAATGAGCAAGCCAGAGGTGACGGCGACGGTGGCAAGGAAAAACTCTGAGATGATATGAGGAAGGAACCAGACTCAAAAGGTAACCCATCCTCATCTGGATAACGATGGATAGTGTAATTATAAATAAATCCCTTCTATAACTGTGTGCTACATGATAAAAACATCTGTGCAATCATGAGATTCACCACAGTCTCAACATGAAGTCTACTCTGCTGAAATCATGCACTGTCCACTGATGGAGACCCGGGTACAAAAAGACACCGCACCAAAACTGCCCGCATCAGTTGCAGTCCAATGCCATCTCCACGGCTTCCAAGTGTCCCTAGGCTGTCCATATGGGGCCATCCTCAGCAACAGTGACTGGTCTCCAAGCGACAAGAACTCCAGAAGGAGGGCACCAGGATGGTCAAGGCCGGCTCGGCGGGCTGAATGGTTCGGACCCACTGCTCTCCCAGGAGCAACACGTGTAGAGCATTGGCTGGAATCTGGAATCTTTGTAGAGGCTGGTTCTAAGCTGGAGCTGGCACATTCACTGATTCAGGAACAGGAAACAAATGGAGAAGGATTAGCATGGTTGCTGTTCATTGAATTTCATGCAGAGATTTAAAATACATTTATGGCAAAAGGCATTCCAGAAATGCAAAAGCATTACATATTTCTTTTTTTATTTACATTGTATTCAAGACCCAAACATGGTGTATAAATAATCATAAATATTCTAAACCTCCCAGAAATAAGGGTACAAAATAACCCGTGACTGTGTCACAATGAACCAATTTTGGGGTAATTAAAGCAACACACCACATTGGGTTTTACACATAACCAAACAGTGTGTGGTCAAATTAACCCAACATGTGTTCTGTTATAGATTGCCCAAACACTGACTTACAGAAATGACTCCAATTGTGCTACATTTTATCCAGATAATCCACCTTGTAAACAAATGCAGAGACTTTGCAGTTTGATATTGAACATGAATGCCAGGACATTTCTTTCTTAATGTGTGCTGGTCACATACACAGAAGAGAAGAGAAGAGAAGAGAAGAGAAGAGAAGAGAAGAGAAGAGAAGAGAAGAGAAGAGAAGAGCCCTTTTAAGGAAAATAATAACACATGAATTACACGCGAAAAATTAACTTAAGTGTGTGAGAATTGTGAAAATAAGTGAATCATGTGAAAAACTGATAAAATGTGAAAAATGAAATCACATGCCTTCAAGAAGTTAAGGGAAGAGAGATTGTGGTGAGGAATGAAGAGACGAGAAGAGAAGAGAGAATCTGAGTAGATAAGAAGAGAGGACAAAAAAAATAAGAGAAGAGAAGAGACAAGATGAGAAGAGATAAGAGAAAAGATTAGAGTAGACAAGAAGAGAAGAGAAAAGATCTCTTCTTGTTACTTCTCTTCTTGTCTTGTATCTTCTCTTAAGAGATGAGACAAGAAAAAGGAGAAGAAACAAGAATAGGAGACAAGACAAGAAGAAAATAGAAGAGAAAAAAAGAGAAGAGAGATGATACAAGATGAGAAGAAACAAAAAAGAAGACAAGAGATGAAGCAAGAAGAGAAGAGAAGAGAAGAGAAGAGAAGAGAAGATTTTGCTGCCACTGGCACAGCTATTCACTATTAATAGCAACAAAGGTTTAGCAACAAAAAAAATTCATCTAATCCTAAATTTAGAGAACTGAATGGTGATGAAGAAGTCGGGGGATTAGTGTGGCTCTCTAAGAGACACAGCGACTCACTAATGATCTTTCCTACACTTTTCTCAGGGCCTAGGAGGCTGTCAACTTCCAAAACACAAGCTCACTGAGGCACTCCACTTCCAAATATAATTGAAAAATATAGCATTTTATTAAATGTCCATATTTGTATCTCTCATACAAAAGACCTGCAGATTACATTGAAAAAAGCTGATTGATTTTTCCTTGCAAGGGGCAGGAAAGTTCAGCAAAGGTCATTTGTAGCCTCTCTAGTAGTCCATCATCTGCTAATAAGATTTCCATCTACTAACCACGGTCGACGTCCAAGCATATCTCACACAATAAACGAACTTCAAGTGCCTGTCACCTGACAGCCTGAATTTAAAACCCAACACCTGAGTACCGTGTACTGACATGCAACTGTAATGTTGGAGGAGGGCATCTTGTAGAACTGCCCATGCCCTTCTGCACTGCTCTCTTTAAAGCATTCCACCTTGATTTTCCATGCAGAAGCTGATGATCAAAGGTCTTCCGCTTTGATCTTTCGCCCCAGCGCTGCCAAGAGATCACTCTGGTTTCTCTGGCGAGGGAACTGACAGGACAGTAGCGCAACAATGATAATTACAGGCTCCTCGTTTTTGTTTCTGTGCGTCTGGAGCAAAGGACTGGCATGAACAGATGGCCTTACCTTAAGGCCAAGAAGAAGGGAGAAAGACACAGGATCTGAATTCCTTAACTGTCATAAGGGATGAAGAGAGAGAGGTTAGAAGTCATTTACGCTAGATACTAAAGATGTGGAAAATAGGATTAATATGAAGAATTGCATGCTGTAACAGTGGCTTGTTTTCTATAGACTTTATTTACTCAGTGGTTAACAACTAGGGGAATTCCTTTACATCAGACACTAATAGAAGTCGCTTTGTTTGCCCTCAGCCCATGAGCATAGCTAAGGGGTGGTCTTCTCCTCTTCATTATTATTATTATTATTATTATTATTATTATTATTATTATTATTAATAGTAGTATTTTCAGTGCAGCCACCAGTGTCATATGATGCGAAACTGAATAACTTGGCAAATCTACCTGCGTAGGCTAGTTTGAATAGTAACAGAACATGCTATACTAATCAATGGGAAATTTGAAAGTTAATTTTATCATTGTCCAATGGTGAGGATTGTTAGTGAGCATATTGTCATTGAACAGGTAAGTTTAGCTAGCTAACATAGAAACGAATGATTCCCTGGCCTTACGCAACACAGCAAACAAACAGGTGAGCAAACACTGGTCACACATTTTTATGTTAACGATATTCATTATTTGGGGGCATAGCTTTGGATTTCTTCAGTTCTTTTTAGGCTGTGGTTGCAATGATCTGATGATTTGGATCAATGCATCGAATTAAAAGGCAACAATTGAGTGTGTAAAAAGTGCCTCATGTATTTAAATGGCTGTGTAAACCATTTAATAGGCTAGAAAGTTAGTTTATGTAACTCTGATTTGTCCTTCTGTATGTCATCATAACAGAATGGACAAATATCAAACCATTGCCAAATATTGTCAAATATCAAGCCATTGCCTAATGAATCAAAATCATATCATATTTTGTGGAAGGCTGAGGTTGATACCGCTTATTATTAGTTACCATTAGCTAGAGATACATCATAACACTAGTATACTTCATAAGATATACCAATCGGTCATGACATTAAAACCACCTGCCTAATATCATGTAGGTCTTCCTTGTGCTGCCAAAAATATAAGACCTCTGAAGGTGAGGTGTGATGTCTGGTAGCAAGATATTAGCAGCAGATCCTTTAAGTCCTTTATGTTGTGAGGTGGGGCCCCCATAGATTAGACTTGTTTGTCCAGCACTTCACACAGATGCTCGATCGAATTGAGATCTGGGGAATTTGTGAAATCTTTGTCATGTTCCTCAAACCATTTCTGAACAATTTTTTCAGTGTGGCAGGGTACATTATCCTGCTGAAAAAGGTCACTGCCATTAGGGAACACGGTTGCCATGAAGGGGTGCACTTGGTCTGGAACAATGTTTAGGAAGGTGGTACATGTCAAAGTAACATCCAAATGAATGCCAGGACCCAAGGTTTCCAGGCATAACATACCCCAGACCATCACACTTACTCTATCCGACTGGTCTGCAGCTACACAACCCCATACGCAACAAGTTGCAACGCAGTGTGTGTTCTGACACCTTTTTTTTTTTTTTATCATAGGCAGCATTAACTTTTCAGCAATTTGTTCTACAGTAGCTCTTCTGTGGGATCGGACCAGGTGGACTAGCCATGGGATGGTGCCCTCCCATGGTGTGAGCCCTGGTGTTTAAATAGCACTCCCATGGTGCTCTTTCAGCTCAGAAGTAGCGGATCTTTACGGGTCTGGGAGGTCTATTATATGAAACACCTTTCACCTGCTCATATTCATACCACACAGTTGCCATTGTTGCTATTCTACTTCATTTTGTATTTGTGGGCGTGAGAAGTTAGCATTAGCGGAGGCACCACTTTTATTTCATTAGCTATACACCAGTTGAACTATAATTACTACTGTAAGTACCAGCCTTTTGTCAAGCCCTTTGGTTGCCCTTGTTCAATTTTAAGAACTTGTAGTTTCTATATGAACAGGACTAAGAACATTTATCAGATACCAATTTTGGAATCCCTGTGAATATAGCTGTAGGGGTATGAAGCTGGGAAACTGAAAAAAGTATGAGAAATTTGGATATTTGAATTATATAAATACTACATCGCATTAAATGTGTTGTATTCTTGTGGTAGCCCAATTAAATGCCTAATATATTGTCCATAATGATTCTGCAGGATTTTAGGTAGTTGTCAAGTAATTTTGGTCTAGCATATATGAAATTGATGTAAAGGCTTGGTCTCAAGAAGGATTTGATGGTTTTTGGTCTCGATTTTGACTCACTTTCATTTGGACTTGTCATTGCCCCCTCAAGACTCAGCTAGTCCTGGTAGTGAACTTGTCTTGGATGTGACAGTAGTGGTCATAAGTATAATCCTAATAGTCCTACTGTTACACTTTAAAGGCAGTGTAGGCAGAGTTCAGGAGCTGCAGATTTTGATCATTTGCCTAATTTTGTTGCTACTGTTATAGCACTGACCTAGCAACACTATAAACAGAACAAATACACAACGAACAGCAGTGGGTGAGTGGAGGTAAAATAAGCAACATTTGGCAGAGAGATTTCAGGCTGTGTTGATTTATTTAGTGAAGTAGGAACAGAAAACAGAAAAATTGTCATTTTATTAAGTTTTTCTTTGAACATACTGGGCTTGCTGCTTCAATAGCTTCGAGCAAACACCCATAAACAGGACTCAAACTGCTACAACTAATCCTATGCTATCCATGCAGTGACATAATCCACCATGTGATATTTGGACCAATCACAGACATCTTTTTCCTGTGACACATCTTAAGCCAACTTAAGCTCCCTCATCTGATCACATAATGATTTGGCCTTCAAACTGGTCAGTAGAAAACTGGTAAGAATGCCATCCTTTCTTATAGTTCCACAATCTTATGAGTATTTATTGAAGACATAGACTGCAGTAGCTAAAACAGACTTATACAATGACCCTTTTTGCTGAATTCTCAATTTTGTTTGGTTAGAAGGTTAATTAATTTTCTGTAACAGCAACTCCACAAGGCTTATATTAATGCACCCATTCTAATGAGTCATATATGTTCACAGGGACTTCATATAAAATGTGTATAATTGTTGAAACTGTCTCCAGTGTCAGCCCTTTGTAACAGTCAGAGGTAAAGCCGTAACTTTAAATGAAAGTTTTCCACCATAGGAAAGTCTTCAGGACAGTTTTTCTATAACAGGACAAGCTGCATTTTGTCTTAAGAAGTTCAAGAGATGGATAAAAAAAAATAGAGGTTGGTGAAGAAATGATTATTTATAGATGTTAAAACATAACAGGAACTAACTTGTTTTATGGGAGTTCCACAACCTTATATGTACTATAAACAGATAAGAGTACTATACATCATGGTTTAATTAAGAGCAAAGTATAATCATTGGCAAATTGCTGTGGTATAAGAGGAAAAAAACTCTTTGGGATGTACTGTTATTGAAAATAATCAACTCTGAGCTGCATTACACCAATTATTTTCCTATATCAGCACATTCCAAAGTGTTATATTCCTTATGTGGATCCAATACAAATTGTGAATTTAAACAACCTGTCTAGCATAGCTATATACTGTAGTTTCAAAGCCCTATTTCATTTCAGATCAGTATGCTTTACCAGTGAATGGCACTGTACATTCCTATTCACCTGACATTTACTAAGTGCACTTGATGGAGCATGGAGTATCAGTGGGCAGAATAATACTAAAGAAAATAATAATAATAATAATGATTTCTTAGATCTATATAGTGATTTTCTAGAAACTCAAAGCGCTTTACATTGTATGGAGGGGAAATCTCCTCAAACCACCACCCGTGTGTAGCATTGACCTGGATGATGCGACGGCAGCCATAGTGCGCCAGAACGCCCACCACACATCGGCTATTGGTGGAGAGGAGAGGAGAGTGATGTCGCCAATTCAGGGATGAAGATTATTAGGGGGTCATGAGAGATAAGGGCCACTGTGGGAATTTCACCAGGACACAGAGGTTATAACCCTACTCTTTTACGAGAAGTGTACTGGGATTTTTAATGACCACAGAGAGCCAGGACCTTGGTTTAACGGCTCATCCAAAAGATATTAGTGTAATATATGTTGTTTTTTTCTTTTGCAACATGTATCATTTGTTTGGGTTTTATTATTATTATTATTATTATTATTATTATTATTATTATTATTATTATTCAATAAATCTATTTTTTTAAGCATTAGACAAACAACTCTCTAAAGCCTGTAGAGGCCAGGTAACATAACAGCTGTGAGCAGGGTTCTGTTTGCACTCCAGCATATAAATACTTTATTAGAACAGCTAGAATTCAGCCAGTGGCTTTAGATTTCCTCTCTCTGCCAGTCATATGATGTTCAACATTAGCTGTCAGATCAGCACATTGTGGTTTACGGCATAAAGTCAGTAATTCATGTACCAGGCCAACAGTTTGGAAAGAAAAAAACGATTGACAGGAACACCACCTCTAAACTCAATAATGTGTAAGGTTGAAACATATGAAATGCAGCATTTGCAACAGGTTGTGGGGGAAATGTTAGTGTGATTTAAACACAAATAATACAAAGTGTTATATAGAGAAATAGTCCAGTATACAAGCTGTCAATCCAGTCCATTGTTCTAATGGATGATCAATTGTGTGTGGAGGTTTGAAGCAGTGTTTGTGTCTGACCTCCATCATTCCAGCAAGAGTCCTTTGAGAAAAGTTGACAGTGAATATAATACAGTACTAATTAGTGTTTTTCCTGCTCCTAAAACACCTGTTCCAGCTCATTATCTCATTATCAGTCCAGATCAGCTGATTGAGGTGTGTTACAGAAGAGAAAATTTGACATTACAGAGTTATTAACTCCTGATCTAGTGTTTTGTGGTTAGTTCTGATATAACTCTACAGTATTTAAAAAAAAAAAAAAAAAAAAAAAAAAAAAAGGGTTCCTCTAGGGCTTTTTGGATGGTTAACAATTCTAGCACTCTAAAATGATTCTTGTAAATATGTAGCTTGGAAGCTGACTGAAGTATTTGAAGATGAATTTTGTAGATTTGAAATATAAACACATTATATTAAACATGAAAAAATTTTAGGATTTAGGAAATTTACTAAATGTGTTTTTTGTTTTTTTGATCTTGAGTAAGATTTTCCTTTAAAAACACATCATATGAAACTGCAGGTTTACCTTTTTCAGATAAAAAAAAAAATCAAAACCTTGATGCAAATCTCAAAAATTAAAAAGTTTATATAAAATTTATATAAATAAAGTTATTAAGTAAAAAGTTTATATAAATTAGGCCAAATGTGAATCATCCAGAGAAAAGTAGATCAGTCATTAAACGAATGAAAAAGCTTTATGTTCTACTAAAATAGCTAGTTCTTTCTACAGTGATGTTAAACACTCAATACCCAGTTTAGCTATGTAGTCTTGGGCATAACCTGGCCTGGGCATTCAAGGCTGTTCTTTAGCCACGAATGATTCTCCACTTGGAGTGGTTTGTCACAATGTAACTGAACATCAGTAAAAGAAGATGGCAGTGTTGTAACTTTGTATCTTCACTGAACAGTGTGTTGTATTTTGTCTACCAAACTGAAATACTTATATCCTCAGATTCTGAGCAGGATAACAAGGCTTGTAAATGTCTATATGAGTTCCAGTTTACGTGAACATGATATGGGCAGAGCATAAGGACAGCTAATGCACTTTGCATGGCACTGTAGCAGCAAAACCCATGCAATCATAGCTCATGTTAGACAGGTAAAAAGTTTTATATTTTATCGGTCTGGTAGTCTTGCAAACAGTGATAACAGCTGAGGCAAGTTTTATGATAATTTCACATTTTTTAAGCAGTTAGCCTTCACATGCAAGAAAAAATGCATGGAAACAGACTATTTAGAAGTACATTTTTAAATGTTTTTTTGATGGAGAAGAATCTAGGCTCAGCCCTGGATGATTAACAGCCCAGGTAATGCCCCTGTTGTAGCTAATGATCTGCCTAGTAATGTTAGCTTGCTGGCAAAGCGAGCTGCTTAACAGGAATTTAGCTACGTCTGTGGAACATAGAGCATTTTTGAGGTGCTTGGTCATGGTGCAAGCGTGACTGGCTTGACCACTGCCTTGGAATCCAGTATGCTTAACATTTGGCCCATTTTACAAAAAAAAAAAAAATAATAATAATAATAAAAAATCTCAAAACCATAACAAGTAATTTTGAATTATATGGTTTTTAATTGAAAATCCTACCCCTAACAAGTTCAAAACAAAGAAAAATAACATTGGCAAAAATTTAATTATATTAAATACACAGCAGAAAAATGTGGAATTTTATTTAATGTGATAATTCAAATATCCAAATTCATTTTCAAATACTTTTGTCAGCTGAAATGGAAATCCTCAGTTTTAGGGTTCTACATATAACTGTTTAGTTACATATAACTGTAAGGGTTCTCTCAAAGGCACAAACTTGATAACCCTTTAGGGTTCTACGTAATCTAAGTGTAGTTTGATTGCAGCAAAGATGTTAGAAGCACTTGGACTTGTATTTATATACCTGACATAAAAATACACATCTGAGTGAACACAAAATCTTTTTTTTTTTTTTTTTTTTTTTTTTTTTTAGGGACGTGGAAAACGTGTTTTGTCAAAACTGAAGACACAAATGTTACAACGCAAGTATCTTTCCATTATATCTAAGAAAACCGTGTTTGAGGATGTTTTGTTTCTAAAATGTTAACTACTAGTCTATTGCCGTGACGTAAAAATTATAATGTATTTTACAACAGCTGGTTAGAGATGTTGTAAATGCTTAGTGTCTCCAGCAAGAACATACTGTAAATATGGCAAGTAATTGCTTATGTATAATATTAAACACCTTACAACAGCTTTATTAGGCTTTAAGCTAACAGGGATGGAAGAATAAGTTAATATACTATGTGACAATGCAAAAAAAAGATGTAGAAAGTATCCTTTGCAAGCATACATTTATAGCTATATATGTGTATGACATTAATAATAATAATAATAATAATAATAATAATAATAATAATAATAATAATAATAAGCTAATTAGAGATTGCAGTTATGTTGGGAGCATTGGGAGGAAGTGAGTGGAAGGGTGTCGCCGTCTAGCTTTATGGCCCCTCCGCGGTTTCCCTCGACCATTCAGTGACACAAACATCTGTCTCCCGCCATGCTTCCAGCGCAAGGACGCGTATGTGTTGTAGCCGTTCTCCTCAATGCGCTCCTTAAACTTGCAGCTTGGGCTATATCTTACCTACAAAAAAGCAAGGGAATACATGAATATAGTTGACTTTGTCTAGTATTTCCTATCATATGATTATAATAAGCCAAATATAAGATTAATAATCTTACTTCTAGATATTTTTTTAATAATTGCGAGGTTTACATGTTCTTATTCTGTTAGCAGATAATTTTGCTTCGTTTTAGAAATAAATGCTTAAAATAGAACAAGGTTGAACCGATCCAATAAGAGTATGTGAATGTGAACATGAGTTGCTGCATTCATCCTTAGTAATTGCCTGGTCAGGGTCACAGTTTAGTGTACTAGCTAACTTACATATATTTTGGAGAATAAAAACAAAAATTATTTAGAAAATATCACAGGCAGGCACAGACCAAAAATATAACTGCAAGCAGTAATACCAGGGTCAAGCAAATTATCAGCACCGTGAGCAGCAAAAGGAGCTTTGTGACATGTTTTTGGTTAGAGTCTGATGAACAGCATATAAGGAGTAAGAAAAAGTAAACTTTCAATCATAAAAATACATTTATTTAAAAAAAAATACTAAAAATAGCTTTTTATCCAGTATGTGGCGCTGTTCTGAAACTGCTCAGGTAGCATTGGGCATGATGCTTATCATACAGGAAAGCGTTGAAGAGTTATAAGCCAAAAAACATTTTTTGCTATCTCCTGAACAGTAGGAGGCACTGTGCCAAAACTCTGCAGGTAAGCTCAGGGCCTAATGTTAATGACACGTACCAAGTTTCGTCACAATCCCTCAAAGTGTTGCGGAGATACAACCTCAAGTTCAATTTTGCATGTTCGGAAAAATTTTCTTGACGTCAAAGAATTTTGCTTCTAGGACTCATAGTTCAAAAGTTATTTACGTATACATGAGTGCAATTTTTGGCAGTTGGTGGCATGAAAGGGATTGAGTTAGAGAATCCAAATTTGCTGTATTAACACAACAGACTGTCCTCTATCTGTGTGCCAAATTTCAGAACGTTCCTGCAAGCGGTTCTATACACTGCCATAGACTCAAGAGCAGAAGCAGAATGATAATAAGAAAACTAACGAAGACAGTAGGGCTCTTCACCCCTTCAGGGCTTGACCCATAATAACTGTTTGACAAAATAATAAAGAAATAAAAAAAATAGTCCCACATACATCTGTTGTGATATCTGAGGTTGATGAACTGTCAGAGCCAGAATTCACAGACCACAATCAGTGCTGGCATTTTAAAATCTGAATACAGATACACTAAACAGATATAGATAGTAGTATTACATTACACTCCTACTATAGTGATATTTTGCTCTTCTGCTACGGCTGGGTAGAGCTCTTATCTCAAGAAGAAGAGATGGCACAATGACAATGTGGTTCATGTTTCCGCTTACAGGATGTTATCAGCGCCGTCCCACTGCCTGCACTTAGATAAGATCAGCTCCTGAGTGAGTGTTATGATTAATAGTCATTAGGGTGAGCTTCAAACAGGGATGAAATCAGATGTTTTCGTGCTACGTGAATTGTTTGTTTGTTTACTTTCATAATAGAGATGTCTGAAAGGCAGACTTATCATCGTTGGGTGACTGATTGTCATGTTGAATGGTCTCATAGAGTGCATAAAGTTCTCAGGCACCACACGCTCATTAAACGAGGCACAAACAACTGTCTGATGGCACGCACAAGGTTCACAGGAACAAGACTGTGACCAGCAGGAGCCCTCAAAGAGTTCTCGTAAAGCTCACTGAGCTCAGTTAAATGGGATTTAGGTCAGTGCACTTATTTTCTGGCATTTTAAATTCAGCGGCATTTCAGTGACATTTACTGCTAGGTTCATTCTTTCTTTTGGGCGAAGACAGAAATCAACCACATCCAGGTGTGGATGAAGGTAAATATTATTTTCACTTCAAGCAATATGAGGTTCCGTATTGAAAAGAAAAACCATATACCATTGCTCTAAATACTGTATTGTGTTAGTTCTCATGAGATTGGACTGTAGCCCTTACAGAATGTCTTGTAAAATGACTGAAGATGTACCTACCGATCCAAACAGTGTGCCTTTTTTGGACATTGCTAAGTACAGGCCGGTGCTGACAGATTTGATGGCGACAACTCCCACACTAACAGATCGAATTTCCATCAGACCTGGAGAAGAAAACAGAAAATAGAGGCCTAGGTTAGAGAAGGGGGAGTTTCCCCATCAAAAACTACTCTATCATTACCGATTAGAAAAACAGCCATCCATGTGCTAGGAATATTTCTTTCCCCAGTAGTAGAAAAACATAGGACAAGCAACAATAGCCCTTTTGAATTATTCTATTTATTGTGAAGTTAAGCATAGTTCAGGTACGTGTCTACTTGTGTACCTGCACTTGCACCTGCACCTGTATCCTGTAGTTATAGTAATACACTGACAAATGGGAATAAAAGAGATTTTTAAAAAATGCATCACGCTGGGTTTGTAAACACTCCACCCATGTTATTTTATCATTTAACAGAGCACAAACTATCTTTAATTGCTTCTTAGAAATCAGACCTTGCCCATGTTCTTTAGTGATCTGCTTCTGTTTAAAACTGGAAGCCAGATCACAACGATAAAGCAGATAGTCCACTACAAACCTCAGTGCTTGTCCATCAACATCTGAATGGGATCTGATTGCTGTAAGGGAGGCACTCATCTCAACACTGTTTCAGGTTTCACCTACAAAGGATCCCTGATGCATCGTGCTATCTGTTCGGATAATCCCTGTTACCTAAAGGCTGTGTTACTTAGCTCAAAGAGCAAAAACGCAAACACCCTAAGAAACATTCCACCTCCGCTGAGGGTCGTGAGGGGAAATGACATAGACAAATCAGCTGCCTGCACTGGACTGTAAATACAGAATCACATGAAGGTGCTGAATGTGATGTTGATCCAGCGCCAGTAAGGAAATGCAGGCAGCAAATGCAAAAACTAACCCAGAGGCCACTTCAAGGCTTTTAGAGTCTGAGGTCTGGTTGAAGACATTAAAGAATTAGATCGTACGTGTTACACCTAAGACCTTTAGGCCAAACACGGCCCGCTGCTTAGTTTCATTCACTTACATAATGATATTGTAAATATTAATACTGAAACACCAAGAAATACCTACTACTGAACATTTTCACAGTAGAATTCACACCAGACCCATAATGTATATGTAACAGTGCATGTAGGATAGTGTATCACAGTGATGAAACTGGTTAAAATCAATGTTTGATGCAAATGGGTTTGATACAAATCCGACCCCTGTCTAAATAACACTTCAGAAACATGTTTGGTGTTGGACTTGTAATTCAGTGATTCGCTGAACTTGTACACTGGTCATGCAGTTATTCAATCAGCCAATGTGGCATGTAACGGTCACACAATACATAGAATCATGCAAATACAGGTCAATAGCTTCAATTAATGTTTACATGAAGCATTAAAATGGGGGAAATGTGATCTCAGTGACTTTCACCATTTCAGATTTTGCTTCCAGGCATTTTGAGTATGAGTCTTTAAGCAACTGCTGATCTCCTGGGATTTTCAATGCATTACAGCTTACACAGAATGGTGTAGAAAACAAAAAACATCCAAGGTGTGGCAGTTCTGCTGGCACAAATGCCTTGCTGATGAGAGAGGACAGAGGAGAATCACCAGACTGGTTTGAGCTGAAATGAAGGCAAGAGTAAGTAAACTAAACACTCTTCACAATTGAGTGTCATTTGAAAAGATGATAGAGCATGACTTGAGGGAGGCATAATTGAGAGAGTAGCCAGAGTTACACCTAAGTTCTTCTTAACTTGAATTCTTAAAAACTTGTTATTTGAAAAACAGATATACTGTATATTTAAACAAGTAGAATTTGACAACGAGAATACCAATCAAATATTCTTCAAACCTTAAGGAAGCTACTGAAGAAGCTACTACTATTTGGATACTATTTTAAGTTTCCTAGCAAATGGTCTTATTTATCATAGTCAAACCAAAGTAAATACTACACTCTTAGGAGAAAAAGATAAAATTTAAAGGCTCCTTGGTACAATACTTTTAGGGAAACCCTTAAATTAATACAAACACACTTAAATACCCAAAGAATCTTTGAAGAACTTGTGATGAAACCTCGATAAAAAGTCATTCTCCAAGCAGAACATTAACCAATAGCTTATGTTGAAAGCTTGTATCAGATATGGCACACTCTGTATGAACAAAGAAATTTATTTCAGCTGCTTTTGTACATGTGAATCTATTATAGAGGACCAGCTTAAACTGATGAATAGCCAATGTAATAACCTGTTTTTTTTTGGAAGTTCCACAACATTAAATAAATGGATAAACTGTATGATGTGTCATTCTTTAATAAATAAAAATGGTAATCATTGGCAAATTGCTGTGTAGGAGGGGAAAACCACCTTGGGGTATGTTGTTATTGGAAAATAATAAATCTTTGAGGTGGTTACAGTAACAGTAAAACTACCCCATCGTTGATTATTTTCAACATTATTTATAGCAACATACCATGTCATGTTTTATTCCATGTTTTATTATTGAATATTGTATCACCTGGAAAACTTAACCTTAAGCGATCACTGGCTCCATTTGTGGTAATGACTCTCAACACAGCAAAAGAAGAGCAGCCACGTGTCCGTGTAAGCATGCCAGTTCAAGACATCACCCGCTTCAGGTGAAGGAAGAAAGTAAATAAATAAATCGAGCGGCTTTCTTCTTTGACATGCGGGTGAAGGAGGCCCAGTCGCGGCTAGAAGCCAAACTCTCAGGTCATGCAGGTAGCTTCCACCAGCTGCAGAGCCAACTCATCATCTCCATTAGAAATGCCCGTGCTTTGAAGACCAGTGTGTTTTTTCCTGTTTATATTTCCTTTGGGTGTTGCAAGCATCATGCAGTAGAAGCATGTGTACAGCTCATAATCCTCTCTGACAGCGTCCCAGATGACTGGGGTTCACAATGAGTTTATGAGGACTGAGCCAGTCAAATGAAATGTACTGGTGCCTGAAAATGCTGCTACTCCTAATCTCTGTAATTAGGTATGAGCCCAGGGAGTCAAGACCTCTCCTCATTGGCATATAATTGACCACTTATGGATTAGCTTTAGGATGCTTCAAAAGACATGAGTAATACTCTGGGATTCTTGAAGAGAAAACAAAATTAGCTTGGGATAGATCTGTAAAGGCACGATAGTTTAATACTAACATTAATTCCCTTTGATAATATAAAATGTGCTGAAGGCCATTATATTAGCTTAAGTTTAGGATATGTCTATTATATCAGCCAACACACCATGCTTTCACATCATGCAACCCAAAGAATCCAAACAGTCATTGGATACATTTTTTTAAAGTTACATTTCAAGAAAAAATACCACCAATGTATTAGTACCATCTTATGAAAAAGGATGGAAAGCTCGATTAAACAAACATCACTGACCAGGTTTATTTAGCCAGAACTTTGTAGAACTTTATAATTTTTTTAAACATTATATAGAAAAATTCTCAAACTTTTTGCAACCAGGGACCCTTTTAACTGCTAAATAAATTATTACAGACACATGGACACAGACACAGACACACGCATTTACCATCAGAACACATGGTCCATATGACATTACTCAGCTGTTTTTTAGTTACAGGGGTTTGGATTAAACCCATTCAGTTCAAATGTCAGTCAAAGACAAAGAGTCAAATGTGCTAACCACTAAGCCACCATAAGAAATTGAAATGCTCGAGCTCTTTAAAGCAGGATGGATTCTGATTGGCTGTCAGTGTTTTTAGCATTCATTAGCTGGGGAAAAACTCGTTCTGAAAGTGATTCCAACGATATCGTTTCTCTGTGCCATTCTCGTTATAGCTGTGGTGTGGACTCTGCTATTCTTTTATATTTAGAGCGATTTTTAAAAACTATATCTTTATAGTTATCCTTAAGGATTCCCCTGGAGGGACAAATGGAAAAAACCTTTAGGATTCCAGATGAAATCTTTTTTCTTAAACTTGTACATCACTAATCTCTTGGCCCACATAATCCATCTTAAACTAAACTGGATTATATACAAGAGAAAAAAAAAGCGTTGTAACCTATGCTTCAGGTTTGCAATGACAAAGATCGTTCAAAAAGGTCATTTTGTGTGTCTGTGCTCTCTTAACCTTTTAGCCAAAACTGTCAATTAAGCAAATCCTCGCTTCTGCTTAGTCAACTGTGGACCAGACATTTTCTGATCTTGCATGGGATTTCTCAAAGCGTGGAACAAGTCCTGTGCTTAGTCTTCTTTATTCGTTTTGTCTCCTCATTCAGTCTTCTCTTTCAGCCCCCCAGTCTGTAGAGTTTTTTGGAAGTGAGCCCATCGTCAGATCATTGGGTCTTTTTTTGACCTTGAAAATAGGTAGAAAGAGAAGCGGGGGAGAAAAGAGAATTCTCACTGGGTTCCTTTTGTCAAAATTATAGTTGAATAAGGAGAAGGGGAGGGCTAAGAGTTGTACATGGTTAGTAAGAAGGTTTTGGTGGTAGTGGTGGTGGTGGTGGTGGTGGAGGGGGTTACAGGGGTCAGGGGGGTCATAAAATTATGTTTCCTTCAACTGGCCCTTTGCTCCGAATAGGCCTTTGTTACCTACCTGAGATCTGGAAGCCGACAAGGACTTATTAATGACCCGGCTTTTGTTGCGAAAACCAAGGTTCCTCCCACCTCAATTAAAAGGGAAGGAGGGGGTAGACCGGGTGAAAGATTGGGCAGAGTTTCTCTAGCTTTTCCCAACTTGCCTGGAGGTCTTTAATTTTGCAGGTCGCCCCCTTCATCATCTCTCCCTGGCCTGTCGCCCCCTCTACAAAAAAGCATGGGAATCTCTCGGTTCCAACGGTACGCTTGCCCTTGATTGACATACCTTTTCAATTATTTCACAGTTTGCTAAGAGAGGGCACTGTTGTTTTTTTCTCTGCTCCTTCTCTTTCTCTTCTTTGCTTCCCTTTCAAAACACAGGCTTTTCATGTTGGGTTCCTCTCTGCTGGCCCTAATGGCCGTGACCAGGACCTTTGATCTGATCTGCCTCCGCGGATGTGCTCTCGAGCCGGCTCCTGCCTCGGCCTGTGTGTGGTGAGATCTCACACCATAAAAAGGCCACACTAGTTACTGCTATGAACAGCTTGGTGCCGACTCATGAGAGTTACAGTTTCAGGGTTCTCTGGGACTCGAGAACATTGGGCCTCATTTATCAACCTGGATATGAACACATATTTTCATAAATCATTTGAAGGACCTTGTACACAAGAAATGTGGCATTCATGAAAATCGAGTTAGCCTAGAAAAATGTTCATTGGTGTAAATTTATGTATAAGGACACTCACTAATGTGATCTTCAGTTGATCAGCTTCAGATCATATATAATTAGCATGAAGCACTCAATTTTATATACAGATTATGCTATCAAGTTTAAATAGCTTATTTATTTCAAATGCATACAAAAATTTGACAAAATGCAGTCACTGTCAAACTCAACCATTTCATATTAATGACTTGGAAGAAAGCTTTTCAAAATAAATACACAGCCTACATAAATAAAAAAATAAGACTAGTAATTGAATTAAAAAAATATATGTTGCTGTAAAAAAGGAGGAGGAGTTAGTATGCGTCTTTCATAGTTTGCATACTGCAATGGGTAAGCTGCTTTACTGGAACGTATTTAGGAGGTGCTCTTTTGCTGTTTAGTCTTTTTTTTTTACTTGGTAATTTAAGATCAATTAGAATTTATCAGCATACGCATTTGAGTATGAAGAAATCAGCATTACAGAAACATTTGTAAATCTTGTGGAATTTTTTTTTGTTTCGGTTTGGCTTAGGAAAACATTTACACAAACTAAAAGATTGACAATATTACTTCAATCCTTCTTGGGATTAATGGGATTGATTGAGATTTTTTCACCACAAAAACATGGTTAATTTCTCTTATTTAGCCTTTGTTATACAAGTTGTTATATAACATGAAATGCTTGATTAGCAGGACCCCACTGCTTTGTTGTCATTTTAGTCTATTGTTCAAGTCTATTGTTCATTTCTAAGATTAATTTCTTATCCTCATGAGTGAACAAGAATCATTTCACAGTAAACAACTTACAAATAACAAAGGCCAGCAACAGAGTTTTTTCAGGAAATAAAAAACAAATTTTCTGAGTGAAGCCCCCAAATGGTTGCTCATAATATTCCTACTTTTACTCATTTTTATGGATAACATAGATGTGTGATTTAGCCACGATGCTAAACTTACAGTTGTTTATTTAATTTATTTGACCTAACTGTTGCTTTAATTTAATGCTTTAATTGTCTGTAGGTCATCACAACTTTCCTGTGTCACAATTTGACATATTATGTCGGCAGAATTCCTGCTGCTGAGGTGCTGAGTAACACTTGGCATTCAAGCTTGTGAACCTGCAACATGATAGCATGATCTTTATGAATGAGCTGGGTTTGTGGTGACATCATCATGGAGGTGACAATGAGCAGTTGAATGGTGTCATTGTGAAGGGAAGGATGCTCTGTCCTGCCGGGGAGCAAAGATTTTAAAAAAAAATGTTTTGTAACGTCTTCAGCTGGCTTGTCAGGTTTGACACACAAACTCAGGGTGACATTTGTAGAACATTTTCTAGCTTTTAGGTCTGTAACTCTATTTTACATAATTTAAATAAATTTAAAAAATATTGCATGGGTATAAGTTTATTTTCATTTCATTTAAGGATTATTTTCAACAGTGCCCTCCACTAATATTGGCACCTTTGGTAAATATAAGCAAAGAAGGCAGTGACAAATTGTCTTTATGGTTTAAGCTTTTGATATTTTGTTCAAAATATTCACAAAATACTCTGCTCTCATGGATATCAAACAATTGCAAACAAAACACAGGGTTATCCAAAAATATCTTTGCTAAATATAGGTATATACAACATATAATATATACAATTATTGGCTCCTTTTAGTCAATACTTTGTGCTACCTCCCTTGGCATGGCAAGGGATCTGAGACCATTCCTTACTACAGAATCTCTCCAGATCCTACAAATTTCGAGGTCCATGCTGGTGGAATCTCCTATTCGGTTCACCCCACAAGTGTTCTATGGGGTTCAAGTCAGGGAACTGGGATGACCATGGCAGGACTTTGATTTTGTGGTCAGTAAACCATTTTTGTGTTGATTTTGAAGTATGTTTTGGATCATTGTCCTGCTGGAAGATCCAACCACGGCCCATTTTAAGCTGTCTGGCAGAGGCAAAATTCAGATTTTCATTTAATATTTGCTGATATCTGATAGAGTCCATGATGCCATGTATCCTAACAAAATGACCATGTCCAGAAAAACAGCCCCAAAACATTAAAGAGCCACCACCATATTTAACCGTGGACATGGGGTACTTTTCCATGCAGCTGCCTCTCTATGCTCGCCAAAACCACCTCTGGTGTTTATTGCCAAAAAGCTCTCTTTCATCTGATCATAGAACCCAGTCCCATTTGAAGTTCCAGTAGTGTCTGGCAAACTGAAGATGCTTGAGTTTGTTTTTGGATGAGAGTGGAGACTTTTTTCTTGAAACTCTTCCAAACAACGTGATGTAGATGACTTCGGATTGTAGTTTTGGAGACTTTCAGACCCGAAGACACAACTAATTTCTGTAATTCTTCAGCTGTGATCCTTGGAGATTTATTGGCCACTCGAACCATCCTCTTTCCAGTGCGATCAGACAATATAGACACACCTTCAATTCAATTTCCAGTTGACTGGAACTTCTTAATTATTGCCCTGATGGTGGAAATGGGCATTTTCAATGCTTTTGCTATATTCTTTTAACCACTTCCCATTTTGTGTAACCTCAAATTTATACCTCTGTAAAACAGGAAATCATGGTTGAACAATTTCCTGTTCCTAGTCACCCAGGTGTACTAAAGAAAAAAATTAAATATCAGTGGAATTTTTGAAGGAATATACTTCAAATATATTTTTCTCATATGAATTCATAGGGGTACCAATAATTGTTGCACACCTATATTTAACAAATATATCTTCTTTTTTATATATATATATATAAACTGGTGTTGTGTTTGCAATTATTTGATATTCATGAGAGCAGAGCATTTTTGTGAATTTCTTGAATTTTCATATTTACCAAGGGTGCCAATATTAGTGGAGGGAACTGTAGATCCCTATTCAGAATCCAATATAGTATGTTTCTGCTATGGATTTATCAGTACCAATACTGATATTAGGTATCAGTCCAATACCATGTTCATCTACTTGTACTCATAAACAAAGCAGAATTTTCCATTAAAAATGGTTTGTGCTGTATGAGTAGCTTGGAGTTTTCCGCAGAGACATTAGACAGGGTGAGCTGTGAGGAAAACACTTGTGTTTATAGATGTGCATCATACTCAGTAAGCGACTGAAGTCGAGTGAGATTCACTTATCCCACCCAACAGGCTATGAGAAACGTCTCAGTGGGCACACTGTGTGTATATCTATCTATCTATCTATCTATCTATCTATCTATATATATATATATATATATATATATATATATATATATATATATATATATATATATACACACACACACACTATCCTTGCAGGGACCTTCCATTGACATTATTTTTTAATGCAGCTACACTTAAATCTAACTGTAACCTTAACCACAGTAAACAAATGGCAAGCCTTTTAGCACATTTGTTTGTTTGTTTATTTATTTATTTTAAATAAAAGCTGCAGTTTTGTAAGCTTCAGAACCAGCCAAATGTCCCCTCCAGGTGCACCTGTCAGATATTCCTATCCCCCCCATACACATCCATATACTTTTTTTTTCCCCTCTAGAGTTTGATTTGGAATTTAAGATATGACCTTTTTACCCATCCTGGTTTACATAAGCACAATATTGACTGTACTGCAGTTGCCATGGGCTGGTCTCACATTCAATTCCTCAAATGAGGTAATTCTTCACAGCTTACAGTGATTACAATGAAGGCTTATGACACCCCACAGCACTAATAAACACAACTTCTCATAATTAATGATCTTATAATTTCTACTGTTTACAAAAGCTAACCAAGAATAATGTTAGTGGAAGGAAAAGTGAGAGGAAGTGAACTCGTTTTTGAGTCTGTGGCTGATGTAGAAAGGGAATCTAGACAGTTTAAGTGAAACCAATGGGTTACAGTCTTAGAAAATTTGTTTCTCAATGGTTCTTAAGGGTAGTTAAGGGGTTCTTTGCTTCCTAAAGGACAAGTTCTAGATTAAACCTTTTTTTTTTAATTGTGCAGTGTACTGTCACTTTTACTATTAATATATTCACCAATCATCCATAACATTAAAATGACAACTGAAGTGAAAACATTGATTATCCCACAACAATTGCACCTGTCAAGGGGTAGGATTTATTAGGCATCAAGTGAACAATCAGTTCAGGAAGTTGATGTGTTGGAAGAAGGAAAAATGGGCAAGCATAAGGATCTCAGCGACTTTAACATGGGCCAAATTGTGATGACTAGGCGTCTGGGTCCGAGCATCTCCAAAATGGCAGGTCTTGGGTGGTGTTCTTGGAATATAATGGTTAGTCATTGGATCAAAAAAAGTTGTCCAATTAAGGACAACTGGTGAACTACCGACAGGGACATGGATGCCCAGAGCTCATTGATGTGCATGGGGACTGAAGGCTAGCCTGTCTGGTCTGATCCCACAGAAGAGCTACTGTAGCACAAATTGAAGTTAACGCTGGCTATGATAGAAAGGTGTCAGAACACACATTGCATCACAACTTGCTGCATATGGGGCTGCTTAGCTTCAGACAGAGTGCCCATGCTGACACCTGTCCCCCGCCCTAAGTGCCTACAATGGACACATCAGAAATGGACCATGGAGCAATGGAAAAAGGTTGCCTGGTCTGATGAATCACAGTTTCCTTTACATTATGTGGACGGCCAGGTTGCTTACCTGGGGAAGAGATGTCACCTGGATACACTATGGGAAGAAGGCAAGCTGGAGGAGGAAGTGTGATGCTCTGGGCAATGTTCAGTTGGGAAACCTTGGGTCCTGACATTCATGGCATTCATTCTTTCAGTAGGATAATGCTCCCTGCCACACTGCAAAAAATTGTTCAGGAAAGTTTTGAGGAACATGACAAAGAGTTCAAGGTGTTGACTTGGCCTCCAAATTCACCAGATCTCAATCTGATCAAGCATCTGTGAGTGTTCTGGACAAACAAGTCTGATCCATGGAGGCAAACCTCACAACTTACAGGACTTAAAGGATCTGCTGCTACAGCACACCTTCAGAGGTCTTGTGGAGTCCATGCCGCGACGGATCAAACTGTTTAGGTGGAACAAAATTTTAGTGGTTTTAATGTTATGGCTGTTTGGTGTAAAGTAGGGTCCCAAAGAATGCAGACATAATTTATAAAAAATTATTTACAAATAAGTTTATTTTATGTCTCAAGCAAGATGTATTTCTTCAGTAATGTCAAAGATATTTGTTGTGGTTATCATTTCAAATAGAGATGCACCGATGTATCGGCCAATAATCTGTAACGGCCGATAAAGGCAATTTTTCATGTTAAACACACCCAGTGATCAGGGCAGATTATATCCTGTCAATCAAAAAATGGTGGGAAAACACACTGATTGCGTGCTGTGTGTAAAGAAGATGTCTCTTGTGTGGAATGATGACAAAACTGTGGTTTGTAATCTCTGTAATACTAAAACTTTACACCGTATGCTGCAGCAGAAGGTGTAATGAATGAAGGTGAATTGACGCACACGCCTCACACCTCCAGGGTCGGGGGTTCGATTCCCACCATGGCCCTGTGTGTGCGGAGTTTGCATGTTCTCCCCGTGCTGCAGGTTTACTACGGTTTCCTCCCCCAGTCCAAAGTGTCTGTAGTGTGTGAATGTGTATGTGATTGTGCCCTGCGATGGATTGGCACCCTGTGTACCTTGCCTTGTGCCTGATGCTCTTGGGATAGGCTCCAGGTTTCCCCCATGAATGGATTAAGTGGTATGGATGGATGGAGTTGACAAAAAGGTTTACAGTATTGCACAGAAAAATATATTTGTAGAGTAGTATTTTTCATATCCATTTAATGTTAATGTTAATATATAAAGTTTATATTATATTACCAGTTTGATATTCAGTGATGAAGTAGAAATGCTATTGTTTGTGGTAAGTGAATGTGAGACTAACAGGAGGTTTTTTAGAATTCAGTCATATATATATATATATATATATATATATATATATATATATATATATATATATATATATATATATATATATTCTAATATATATATATATTAGAATTCATACATATATATATATATATATATATATATATATATATATATATATATATATATATATATTAGAATTCATACATATATATAATATACATTAATAACATTCAATAAGTTAAGAAATCTTATTTTAATCTTCAGAATTTAGTGCATGTGTTAATGTTAATTTGAGTAATGTGTTTTCTGTTTATGAGACCAGTTACTGTGAAACAACTTGTTGAAATGGAGAGAATAAAGTTTTTATTTGCATTTCATTCAGAATTGTGGAATTAATTATGATTAATTTAAAAGAAGATGTAAAAGGCAGAACTATTGGTATCGGCCGATCTCACTCTGAATAATCGATTATCGGTATCAGCTGAGAAATTTAGTATAGGTCCATCTCTAGTTCCAAACCATTTTTCAAACACGTATACTGTATATTAACTGTTTCAGCTCAATATGAGGTTTGGAAAAATGGTGACATTAAAATCATTTCTGATGTGGATGTTAATGGACTGATAATAGACTTTTCAAATCCTACCTCAAGAAAAACACACTGATTATATCACCGGCTTAAGAAATGGACAAAGAGAAAGAGTGAAAGACAAAAAGTAAGGCGAAAGGAAAGGAGTTGAGTGACTGTATGGCCTGTTTCTCTTCTCTGTCCTCTCTGTCCCAAATTCTTCCCGTCTCGTGGGGGAAATAAACAGTGCTGACACTGATAACACCCTGTAGCTGTAAACCTATTCACTTGCACAAGAGGCTTGAGTGAGTTATATTATACTTATACCCCTATGCTGTTAAGTTCTCGTGCTCTGACAGTAGTACCGGCTGCGACTTTTACATTAATGCATTCTCTCTGGAATTATTATTATCATTTCTATAATAACAGATCATTCACAGAGACTTGCAGTTTCTCTGTAAGAAAGCTGCAGTTGTTGTTTTTTTTTGTCTGTTTGTTTCTTTGTTTTAATAACAACAAAAGTGAGGTTAGTGAGGGAACAACTGTTGCTGTAGTGTAATAATAAATGTAACATAAAAAGCATGGCATGTTGTTCTTTTATTAACAAACAAATTAAAAATTGTAATCATTGGCAAATCACAGGTGGTACAAATAACTATGCTTCACATATGGCTACATCACACCACCTCATTGTTGATTATTTTCCTATAACAGCATGCCCAGTCATGTTTTATTCCATACTTGCAATAATATTTGCCAAGATATCTTAACAAGATTATGCTATTTAACAGAGTTCACTGCTAAACAATGTCATATATAATAATGCAGATTTGTGCAACATTCAGTCTACTGGGTCTACTACTGGAATTTACAGCCTATGGTGATTTAATAATAATAATAATAATAATAATAATAATAATAATAATAATAATAATAATAAATTAATTAATTAATCAGTTAATCAATTAATTAATTAATCATAAATAAATAAATAAATAAATAGATAAATAAATAAATAAATAAATAAATGAAAATTCACAGTGTCACACCCAGTAAAATTTAACAGCTTTGCAGAGCATTCTGTCCTACCTAATAAACGTCCTTGGGTTATAATATGGAACACCTGTCTGAGACACAGTTTCTATTTCTTTTTTTGTCCTTCATCATGTTTCAATATATTAAAACATATGTCACATTCACTCAAGTTGTCCTGACAGTGAAAGGAATAGTCAATGCACCAAAGAGTTCCGGTTTGGAAACTGCATTCAACGCTGACGCTGTCAATTTTTCCACCTCCATGTCTATCACTGTGTTCCTTACCTGAACTTATTACACACTCCAGTAAGGTAGTGATCACTGTGATTTTATGCTGCTTGTTTAACAAATGATTAATAGAGGTCATCAGTTTTGCTTATAAAATGGTACATTTCAAATGACATTTTGTATAAATTAGGCGAGTAATTAGGGCAGCATGACCTGGCACCGCTGGCAGCAGGATCTTTGTGCTCTTTTCTCACACTGCTGCACACTTGGGTGACGTTCCTGCTCACACAATCCGCTGCTTGTACAGTTTCAGGGGCCTGCCCTGATCCCCGTTCCCCTTTTATGCCTCGCTGAATGCAGGCTCTAGGGATTAGCCAGGTCCTTCAAAGGCCATTAGTGGCAGTGACAGGTATCCCGTTACCCCCTGCACACACACATATGCACACACACACACACACACACAGATAGGCCAGGTGAGAGGCACAGAGGCAGGGGTCAGACAAGGACAGAGAGGTAGACCCACCTAAAGCCAAGGACCCCCTCACTGTAAAAGTCCCATTATGATCTAAGTAAAAGAGGTAAATGTCTCCTCATTTTGGTTCTAAAAAGTGTTAAAGTACCCAGTCCATACAGGATTTTGCAGAGTTTTTCTGTGATTGTTGAGGCCAAAAATAATTGATTTTGCTGTGGCTTTTTAAAAAAAAAAATTGTGATACAACTTGCGGAGTTTTTTGTGAATTGCGAATACACAAAATTGTCTTTCACAGTGATGTTTGTTGGTAAATGAGACCTTTTATCTCATGTTCAACGCACATGAATCGAAGTGGGCTTTGTCTGAAGGCACGTTGTAATGATGTGACATCACGTTGTGATGTCGCATGACACGTCTTGGCCCAGATCTGCGGTAATTTTTGAAAATTGCTGTGAATATTGCTGAGTTTCCTTGTAACCAAATAATGTGTTTCAAATACAGATACAAATAGAAGATGCATTAATCTAGAGGGTGTAAGCAAGTGGTTAGATATAATGCTTGAGGGACAAGCAAAGACCACATTCATTAAGGCCTAGTACACACTAAACAGTCACAGACTAAATGTACACACTGAGAGCTATCGATCATGTGACTTTTTTCACTATTCTGTTTGGAAACAAGAAAAAGAGAAATAAGAGAAGAAATACTGAGGTAATATTGGTTTGGGAGATGTGGGCAGTGAGGATTTTCTGGGCAGTGAGGATTTTCTGGGCAGTGAGGATTTTATACCAGAGGTATAGTGAAAATAACCTATTTTTATACTGCTCAATCAGGATTTATGTTATGGTTGTTTTTGTTTTTGCTTCTCATAGCAACCATTTGGTTATGACATGTCAATACTTCTTATAGAAGCATTACTATTGCACTTACATCAGGGATCTGTTGCACATGACAGCAGATTAATTTGATTTCCTCTTACACCTGCACTTCCTCTTGATTTCCTCTTGCACTCATTGGTTATTTTACATTGTTGTTTTTACATTTACATTTATAGCGTTTAGCAGTTGCCCTTATCCAGAATGACTTGCAAAAGTGCTTTGTAGTCCCTGTCAAAAACATCCTCATGCTAGTTCGCTAGGTCAGGGACTAAGAATACCATCAAGCTAACAAGTTATTGGAGAAGGTTAGTACAACATGAAAGAAAAGACACAATATAAGGGATTTATTTATTTATTCATTTATTTTTTGTTAAATAGAAGTGTTAATTCAAGTGCATAGTGAAAAGGTAGTTTTTTACTCTTCGGTTTGAAGACCATTCGTGACTCAGCTGTTCAGACAGCCAGGGGAAGTTCATTCCACCACCTGGGTGCCAGGACAGAGAAGAGTCTTGATTCATGTGTTCCTCTTATCCTTAAGGATAGTGGGACCAGTTGAGCTGTGCTAGAAGATCAGAGAGAGTATTGTACAGAATGGGGCATGATAATAGCTTTTAAGGTAGGTGGGTGCTGGTCCATTTTTGGCTTTGTAGGCAAGCATCAGTGTTTAAAATCTGATGCGGGCAGCTACAGGAAGCCAGTGCAGTGAACGCAGCAATAACGTGGTTTGGTAGAGCTTGGGGACATTAAAAACAAGTGTTGTGCATCTGCATTTTGGATCAGTTGCAAGGGTCTGATGGAAGACCTGCCAGAAGCAAGTTGCAGTAGTCCAATCTTGAAATGACAATGACTGAACAAGCATGTGAGTGGCCTCTATGCAAAGGAAAGAACAGATTTCCATTAGAAATGTGAGTCTAGAAGAATAATTGGTTGTTCAAAACCTCATGCATTAATGGCTGCATGAAGTAAATCCATTGGTGAGTGCACTGCAGGAAGTACCGTCATTGGCAAGAAAATACAAATATGCTTGAAAATATTACTAGTGGTTGCTGTGAGCATAGTCGTCAAGCGGAGGGTGGGTAGACACCGAGCCACAAAATTAGTTGGAAATCAGGGTTAAAATCATGTAGCGTGCACTAGGCTTTAACATGAACATGATACATTTACAGTAGCCTTAGTAAATGCTTACTGGTTTGTTTATATTTTGGGAAATAGAACCAACTAAATTTGTTAGAAAATAATGCAGCCAGGTACAAATATAATATCAGCACAAGCAGGATTGAAAAGGTATGTTCACACACATTGTTACAACCCTACTATGCATATATGCATATCAGAAAAACCCATAGTCGCACCCCCTCTTGACGCAGTGGAATATGGGGACATTCAGGGAATAGAGGAAGTCTTTAATTAGTCAATTACCGAGCCAGATAAATAGGCCACTTCCATAGTCAATGGTTTCTGGGGTCAGAGGCCATCTTTTCCTCAGATGAACACAGTCGGTCAGACTTATACACGCTTAGAATTGCACTCTGACAATCAGTCTGCACTCATCCAGGGACTTCCTGAACTACAGATTAAAGACAGGGATTTGTAATGCTCTTTAGGTGATCTTAAGGGAATCTGATCTGCACCATGCATAAACTGATTACAAGGGCGGTAATCTTATCAGTGTTGTGAAACGTACCTCATAACAGTTCAGGATGGCTGAAGTAACTCTGGATGATTGCTGATATATAGGCCTGAGCAGTGTTGAGAGCTGACTCGGTGTCTGCATTCATAAACAATGTGTGTAACCTTTCTTGAGTTTTTAATAACATTCAATATTTAAAGACTTCCGAAATGCCTAGCAAATGTAACCTACTGGAATTACTAAATAAATGACCAAAAAATCACTTGCCTTCCAACCCCAACCTGTGGAGTACTGGAGGTTTAGAATGGGTTCTCACTTGAGGGCCAATGAGGTGAAAGAGGTTAAGGAACCTGTGGTTAAGAAAGCCTGTTCCTGTGTGGTACCGAATGATTTGTGGGGGACAGAAATCAGGTCCAAGAAGGAACTTTTCTTTAATCAAGGAGAGGGTGGCCTTGCATCAAAAGGCCTGCTGTGGCATTTACGGACAGATTTGATGAGATTTGCTTGTTTCCAGCAGCTCTCAATAGGCCCAGGGGAGACTCAGAGGGAGCTAATTGCTCAGGAGAGCTTAATTGCACCAATTTGCTTCTGCAGCTGCTTGGCCTGTCCACAAACGGATTTGAGGAACACAATGTTACTCCTTTGTCATCATTGCTCTGCCCATATGGCATAGAATGACATGCTCATTTGAAACTTGAAATTTGGACAAACCAGATTATCATAAATTACATCACTCTTACTTCTTTTATTATGCCAAAACCTTAAAACCTAAAAACAGCTCCAGATATATGAGAAGAGAAGGGCAGCAAAGCAAGGTCTAGGATGTTACCCTCGGCTGATCAGACACATGACAGCATCTATTCTTCATTATTGAATTGAGACAAACTAGACAGGGAGGTGACAGATGACACAACAGTACTATCAGCCACCTGTCAGTCCCATTAAATGTCTTCAGCAGTGACAGAGGCCTTGACCTTAACCCTATCCTCCACAGGGGGTGACTGAGACCTGCTCAGCCAATCAGTGAAGTCAAGTGAGGGCTCTTTTTGGAAAAAAATCTGCTGCAGAAGACTGCAGACTGTATCTTTTCTGGATGGCCTTTGCTGTTAGTAAATTGGTTTGAGGAAGAAAAAACTTTAGGATGTCTTTTACATTCAAAGCCCTTTATTGTATATTAGACTATGTTTAATTTTATTACATTTTTGTTATTTTCTCAGTATAGAAATTGTGGCACTGCCACATATGTGGCAGATGTCATCAAGGTTAGTTTTTATTTATTTATTGGCAAACAAAATGGCAAAATACTATTTTTAGCATAACAGATCGTTCTCATCCTCATTATGGACACCTGTTCAGGTAATTAGCCAAAAAGGAAAAAGCTAGTGAAGTGTGTGTCAATACCAAATATTTGTAACAACTGTTTTCCAAATAGCAAGTGGCATTTAATAAATTATACAGAACTGACATATACCTTTTGTCACTGAACATGTGATGAATAATCCTGGTATCAAGTGTCAAAGTATTAAGTATCATTTACTAAACAATTGCTATGACTGAGAAGTTGGTAGTTCTGAGAATCAATTATTGTTCTATTTTAGTCTCTGTCAGGTACGCAAGCAACTTAATACATTCCTTGAAGACAAAGTCTCTGTTAACCACACATTTTATCAGGTAGCAGCTTTGTTCCTGGTTACTGTTGTACACAAATCTAGCCTGTAGGATCATAAACAGATTATACTTTATCCAAAAAAAAAGAGATTACACTAATATACAGCTTAAGATAAATTATAACAGGTCACGATTTCTTCTAATACAAGCTGCAGATTGTCTGGTCAACCCTGTCCACATTAGCACCTGGTGAAGCTATAAAGAAGTTATATTGCATATTCTGGAAGATTTTATAACCTACCTACATGTTATTTATGAACATGGATAAGTGACAGCTGGGCAAAGATCCTTATGAATTGCAGTGGTAAACAGGCCTGTCTCTTCCCTTGGATACGGATTAATTTTGTTCTTAGAGAGGAAAAAGCGTGTAGTTCTTGATTCAGTCTTATTTGTTATGTTCATCTGGGTTTGTTTTCACAGTGAATCAAATGCAGAAATTTATTCAAATTCAGGTGTAAATGTTAGACAGTGAATGGATGGGCTGCATGTACTGGCTATACAATTACCAAGTCAAGTCAATCAAACATGGGAGATCACATTATAGAGGATCATTGTATATATTATCTGAAGTATATATATAAGGATCATTGTATATATATCTGAAGTATACACTGATTGCTTTTTAAGGCATGAAATCTATATTTCTTTGGCAAAGTGTGGCTTTGGAGATCTTTTTTATATATGCCTACTATGACTCATCCGTTTTTATAGTTGCCTTTTGTGCCTTTTTATAACTCAATCAGTTGAATGTCCATGCAATCCTGGCTGAAATGTGAACGCCTGAATTGTGGGTGTGCCACCCTCTTATTATCATTTGGCCATCTGAGATTTGTAATGTCATATTTGTCTTTAGTCAGCAATGAAACAGTGGCTGGGTTTCACTGGAGCCATTTTGCATGATCAAATAGGCCATGAGTTACAGAGCCTAAGTCTCTCAACCCCTGAAATGCTTTCTTCCTATGTCGAGGAAAAGTGTGACGACCATGCCTCATGCATGCCATTTCATGCATGTTATAGCTCAAGATTAATGAATGTAATAAACCTTCGTGCTTTCAGCGCTCTTCTCCTGGAAAGCTTACATTAAATCTCTAGTTCACACAATCTTCTCAGTTAGACTCAGTTTGCTTAGTAGGTCTGAGAAGAACCTGCAACTCAGAAATCTCATAAGCAAATACAAGGGAATCCCCAGTAGTCCTGAGAAATCACCTTCCAAAAAATACTGTACTGTATGGGTGAACGTGCATCTTAATCAAAAGGTCAATTCAGAGCTCCTAAAATTCCCACAGAGCATTCTAAAGAGATGCTGCCAGTACCTCAGTCTTGACACAGTGAGGCTGAGACTGTCAGCGCCTGTCTGCTCTCGCTCATTTAGCCTCAGCAGGCAGAAAGAACGGCAAAGTTTCCTTTGGCAGATGTGAGTCAGCATATGGTGCTGCATGAGTAAGCCTAGCTGCAGATTCCCAACTGATCTAATTAATAGTTGTTTTACATCCTGCATAAAAACATTATAATAACAGTGCTAATGACTTTTCATTGAGGGAAAGAAAATTGGTCTTGGATCAGTTCTCAATAAACATCACCATTTAGCTGGTTTAGCACATTGTTGGTGTAGTGGAGCAATACCCATTCTACTAACATTACATCAATGATTTTGTATATATACATAAAATATCTTTATTTGGGCAGCATTTAGGTATATTTATTTTGTGCACTCCCACTTTTGACTGTCCCACTCAGAAGGCTGCCCTCTTAGGTGCTTTATTTTCAAATTTGAATGCAGCATTCCAAGTGTCCATCTCATTATTCACTGGATCAGAGCTCTCTGAGGGTTTGACAAACATGCTGGTCTTCAGACACAGGAGTAATAACAAATAAGTGAATTGCATGTATTGAGGCTATTGCTAGAAGCTGCTTTATGATTAACTAGCTAACCTCCCTGCTTATATATCTACATTATATATAGCTAGTTTAGTCAATGAATGTTAGACACTGATTCAACAGCCACATACAAACTACAGTTTCGTGCTTGGCCCACATGTTCTCAAAGCATGGACCTTGAAAATATCAGACCCAAAATCAAGAATGTCAATCTCACCCAAGAAAATGGAAAAGGTACATACCATAGTCTAGAACAAAAAGTACTCAATGTACTTTCTAATTCAGAAGAAGGATGCCAGTTTCTGTCCTTTTGGTAATATTACCCAATTTTGTAAACCAACCAAGTAGCCTTGGAGTGTTCTATAAAGGCAAAAATGTAGAGAATTCTCTGATGTGCCCAGTGCATGCCCTATAGTTCTACTTAGATAGAACAGTACCCCACTGGTTTGTGAATATCATCACCAAGGCCTATAGGCAGGCTGGACACTCAGACCTTGTATGACAGGGGTGTCCAATCTTATCCACAAAGGCTGGTGTGGCTGCAGGTTTTCATTCCAACCAAACAGGAGCCACACCTGATTTAATCAGTTGATCTTGGCTTTCAATAGACTCAGGTGTGGCTTCTGCTTGGTTGGAATGAAAACCTGCACCCACACCGGCCCTTTCCAGATAAGATTGGACACCCCTGCCCTATTAGGATTGTTTCTTCCTCATGCGCAATACTTAGAAATGTGCCAGTCCAGGAATACTGCACTGCTGCTACCTGGCCATTACAGTGCACCTTCCTCAGATTCTACAAGGTTAATATCATCCCTCACAGTGGTTTGAGGATGGTGGTCAGCTCCAAAAACCATTCCAGAGAATCTTAAGGTGGGGTCGGTTCCACATTGAGGCATGTGTTATCCAGGTGATTCTCACTACCCATAGTGGATAAGTAGGGTGAAACAGAATTTGAGCTGCATATGTAGCGGTGGTAACTGGCAAGTTTTTATTTTTTAATTTTTTTGGTCAAAGCTCAGTGAAAGTGTTCTATGGAAGACAGCTGTATGCCAGCAGTATTTATTGCAAATATTGTGTTAAGTTGCAACTTTCTTGGAAGGTCTCCTCATATGCACAAGAAAGTATCCAGGCGTTCCTTACCACCTCTGGCAGTTATCTGGAATCACAGAACCACAACTACATACATAATTGATCTTTTTGAAGTTGATTAAAACACCAAAACTAAAAGAGGCTTACTTAGCCTTTTAAATATGCAAATTTGTCTGACCTCATTCACAAAGCTTCAATATGTGTTGCACAGCTTGATCTGACTCCCAATGTTGTGTATGATAATTCAATCATTACTAGTAAAGACCACTCTGCGTATTAAGTACCCTGTATATTAAGCAGAAAAAAAGCCTTCTGTCAGACTCAGTAAAGATATTGATGAACCTAGTAAAATTGAGTATGAAGCCAAAAGCTGTAAACTGGAGGGGGGAAAAGAAAAGTGTAACTGCTAATTGTGACTTTTTGTGTCCATTCACGGTATCAAACTTGGCTCTTGGCTATACTAATTAAAATATTATTGCCACACTTTTCCTACAAGGTGTGTGTGTGTGTGTGTCTTTCATGTTTCTCCCTTGTCTCTATTCGGTGCCAAGAATAACTGGCAAGAGATGAACTTTCTGCATTTTCCCACTATAGTTGGAACCAATGTCCCTGTTTGAAAGGATTAAATGAGCAGTTTTCTCCATCTCTTTGGCACCATATGCCCCAGGAACTCTCTTTGGGCTTAAAGTAAGCAACATTCTAAGAGAAGCGTCTGGAATCACGTGGCATGCATGTCTGCTTAATCAGGACCACAATCTCTAGTGCACTCCCATAATTTAACATTGGAGTGCACATGACAAATAAATCTGCAACTCATACACTAGTTTTCACTCAAAAAGATAATGTGCAACATTTTGGATTGAAATTACAGTACAGCAATAGTAAGTAGGACAAAAGTGAGTAGCTTACCAATGAGATAGCCAGCAGATAATAACGAGTAGCGCTAGCATCAAGCTAGCCAATGGACCATAGCGAGTAGCATTAGCAACAAGCTAGCCAGCTAACGTAAGTGATAACGCTTACATTGATATTACCTTCTCAAAACAGCATTTAATGTGGTCAGTTTTATAGATTTAACCAAGTACTGTGTCTGTATATTAACAGATCTAAAGCCAAATACTGCTATAAAGGAACTGTGTACACTGTTCACAGTTAGCGCGGCCATGTAGATTTGACATCACTCCCTAAACAGGGACTGGTAGTTGAGAAGACCATCTCAAGTTGAGAGGTATTTTCAGTGGCTTTTACTGTTTGTAGGTGGGGATGTTGCGAAAATCAGTCACGCACAAGTCTAGTCTGGGCTCATCTTTGTGGGACAAGGTCCACACATTAGAATGACTAGCTTGTTCAATAATGATTTGAATGCCACATGGAAAATGGATACCTGCTTTGCTGAATTAAGATTATTATTATTATTATGTCTCATGAGGAAAGGTGCAGAGGTCATATATATGCTATTTTTTCCCCAGGCCCATGGCATTGATATGAACTAGCAAGACCTGGCTAAAAGAGAACTGTTCCAAAATTAATGTGTCAACAATTAATTTTGTGCAACTATATGGCAGTATGAAGTTACAGTATCAATATCAACCTCTCTGATTGAATAAATGGAAAGTTGAATAAAACCCTCACATATGCCTGTATGTGTCCATCAAAATACAGTACTTGACCGCTCAATTACTAGTGAAATATTTCCCATAATTACTGTCATTTCTGTGTTGAATTCATGAGTCTGTGAATCTGAGACACACTTTGTTATTGGACACGAGTAATTTAATGCATGTAAAAACACATTCTTCCAAAAAACTACGATTCATTTGACATGTTTGAGTAAAAATAATGAATATAACTTCTCTATACATTCCTTTTCACCTCTGCTGACTGCAAAAGGTCCTATGCTCCAGCATTAGCCGTGTACAGTCTCCCTACTGTGGCTTGTCTGTGCCTCAGTAGACTGACAGTCTTGCTTCTTGAAATATGTTTTAAATAATTCCACAATATATTCAGAACGGGTGGATGATTTTCTTCCTGTGACTTTGGGCCAAGCGCAACACGCCTATGAAATCACAGCAAAGGAAACGGGCAGCATGTAAAGGGAGATGCAGAACTTTGACGGGGAAACTTGGTAAACATGACACAAGCCCCTGGAAATACAGCCGAAACAGAGGCAAGAGGGGGGGGGGGGGGGTGCACAGGGCCTGGCACACAGCAAAGTGAGCATATTTTAACACAAGTGACTTTTCTGATTATGCCGGTTACATGACTTTATTTCCACAGGGCTGAGCGCAGTGTCACCACCTGGACTCGAATCAAACATTTGAGGTCGTTAGCCACACACACCCAAAACAGTGTGTCCTTTTAAAGTCCCATTTAAGAGGAAAAAAAGATTGTGCAACCTGGCCTGCTTGCCACCAATATTTTATAAGTACCTGTGACATGAATAATGAAAAGGAAAACAACTTTGGCTAAGCAAAATCTTCCAAATGGACTGCATTTGGAGAAAAAGAGTTGTGGATAAGGTGTGTGTGTGTGTGTTTTTTTTTTTTCTGCCTTCAGCAGAACTACGCCATCTATAATACAACATTTGAACATAAGATACTGAATGCGTTTTAGCTGTTTGATCTCTTGACCCTTGAGAGGACAGAATAGAGTTTATGATCTGTGTTTCTTCAAAAAATCTCTTGTTTAGTGAATGACCTCGTAAACCATGATTCATCCTTGCTAGTTTTTATGTCCTGTTCAGAACAAGTGGAGTTCCACCAATAAGCACTTTATCAAATGCTGAAAGACTTCTTTGATTTGCACAGATTATCCATCAACCTTGTAATTGCCTTATCTCAACCATTCATTGCTAAACCAATTTGTACTACAAAACTTTAACTTCAAACAAAGCCAAACTTCAGGAAATATAGCCAGCACAAGGTGTTTGAAAGGATTGAATTTCCTTGTGTAAGGGAAATTACTTGTTTCCCCAGAGTCAGGGTTATATCTTTCATAGTGGCTAAACTAGAGCTTTCCTAAAATAGGCACAGCAACAAACAAGTGCTAAAACCAGAACATTTGGAGAAAAAAAAAAATGTTTGCTTCAACTTGTGGCCAGGTTTTAATTTAGTTCAGACTGCGAGCGCTAGTCAAGATGGGTACTGTTCCATTCACTAAAATGCTTCTCTGACACAAAAGCTGCTCTGGCTTACTATCAGTCCCACACAAACCTCCTGTCTCTTCTTTCATTCCACCTTTTCTATATTTTAAACCGTGTTCCTCTTGCTCTCTCTCTCTCTCTCTCTCTCTCTCTCTCTCTCTCTCTCTCTCTCTCTCTCTCTCTCTCTCTCTCTCTGTTTCTGTTCTTTGAATTCATGGTTCTGCATCTTCCCCTCTGCTTGTTCCACTCCACTGGGATTGATACAATATTTTCCAACCTCAATTAGCCGAGGGCTCGTTGACTAATTCTGACTGTTTTTGCACCTGAGCAGTCAGGAACGGGGGCTGGAAAAAGGGAAAAAGTGAGCAGGGCCAGGGGTGGGCACGGACGTCCCCTGTTTGGGCTATGGCAGCGTGTTGACAGATCACATGGGCTATGCCGAGGATGAAGGTGGATGGCACCATTACCAGCACTCTCCACCCATGAGTACAGCACTAGTGTATATGTAAGAAATAAGATCTGATGTGTAAATGAGAATACGCTTACACAATAGCTCATTCAAGCCTGTTGTATGAAGGTATTTTTGCTGCATTACATAAGGCATTTTTAAGGAATACATAAATAATTAGGATCACATATGAACAGGTTTATGTTTAGGTGCATTCTGTACAGTAGTTTCATTTGATTTGATTAATGTTTAACATGCTTTGATTGGCCCTTCCTTACATTCTCAGTAAAACTGTCAATAAATCCAAGTCATCTATTATGCTAGGAATGTGTTGTTGGGTTTTTTTTTCCACTAGCACCAATAAGAACAATTCATGAGTTATGCAAGATATATTATACTATGGCAAAGGAGGCCCTTGTTACTCAAGGGGCACTTTTGAAATTTAGGAGCAGGAAATGAGAGTATAGTGCATATATATGCATGTGGAAATTGCATTGGAGGGCTGCACTATTTCACCTCACCAAACCCATGCGCAACATCTAAGCAGACCTGACAGAGCCCTGGAAACTAGAAACTGAGAAAATCCACAGTTATGGAAAGCAATTGTTGGTGATGGACATTCCCTGGGTCTATAACAACACAATACTGGCTGCAGAAATGACCAGACGCTTAGAGTTTTATGATATTAACTCGGTTTTTATGGTCACGTGTACGTCCGCATGGGTTTCCTGAACCTAATCCTGAAATCGCAAGTCTATCATATTGCTTGCCACGTGTTTCTCATTGTTGCACACCTAGTATCATGCAATGATATTCACTTGAAATTCCGTGTACTTCTATTGAATCTGGACAGCTGCACACCAACAGACTAAAGCTGTGCTCCCAGCTGGAGTGAGTGGTGTGGAAGAGATGATTCACACTGTTTGCAAAAAGGGTACTCAGCAACACATATAAACACACAAAGTAAGACTTTGGTCAAAGTAAGGTCAGACCCCCAAACCACTACAATGTTTTAGCCTCATGACCGTTAAAACCAAACTCAAACCAAAGCCAGACCACTGACCCCTTGACATGATCTCATATTGACAATTCTCCAGTTGCTGAGAATTAAATGTGGTAGATCATACGTGGCTATGATTTGCTATAAGCATGAAAGCCCAATGACAAAAGGAAAATGTAGGCAATTTGTCCCAGTAAATGTTGAGGAAAATGAATAAGCTGTTGCACCTGCGATTTCAAAACGGGAAAAGTTATGGGAAAGTTATGACTGTGGATAATTCGGAACCGGAATTTGGAACTACAGGTGAAATGTTAGAGTAATGGAAAATACTGCATGATACTATTCTTACCAGACACTATCATACCACCCTTATTATAAAGTGAATATAATATCTTGCGGCCAAATTTCTGGCGAGTTTCCTCAAAAGCACTCACTCCCTGCTCTCGTATTCCAGTCATTACACATGTCTGCCATCAAGTCTACTCCACTGTAAACATGGCCATGGCTTTCCCAAGGATATTCCAAAGGATATCTACCATTGCTTTGCACCAGCAGATAATGACACCAATTGCAGGTAAAATCTGTTGACCCAAGCAAGTGCAGAGGAATCCCAAGTGAAAAAATAAGCCATAAAATAGAGCATGCATGGTAATAAAAGTGAAGGCTGATACAAAATATGCTCCACACCCTTCTAGGAGATTACAAGGAAAGATCACTGTAGCGTACTCACTGTCAGGATAGTTTTTGCGCCGTGTGCCGTCCACCTTGCCTGTCTTGTCGATGCAGAGGAAGAACTTGTTGGCGGAATACAGGCGTCGTAGCCGCACGTCACCCTCCAGGTGGTTGTAACTGCGTGTGTGGCGTTCCAGAGTCCATGAGCAGTTTGTGCTCCTCGCCAGCATGTGCAGAGGGTCATGACCCAGTCCTGCCGGGCATCCTGCAAGAGCTCCACTGGCCAGAAAGAAGAGTAAGGAGACGCATGCAAGGCGCACAGGGAGAGCACCGGGGAGAAGAGGTAGCCTGATACGGTCTGAGCCGATAGAGCTGAGGTCGGCGCAGTGAGCAGCAACGGCCGCCGTCCATTTGCACATGTTGGGTCACACTCCCAAGGTGCACCTTGCACAAACAGCTGGCATGATGTTGCTCCCCATTCGCCACGCCACTGCGTACAGTCCCTGTGAGCAGTAGCTGCTTTCACCAGGAACCATTCGGAAAGAGCATGGCAAACCAAATTGATGTGAGTCAAAGATCTTGAGTCCGTGTGTCTGGTTGTCCTGCTCCTTCACTGCAGAGGTGATGTAGCACTTTGTAATTCCATCTCCAAAGAAGGTTCTAGCTCTTCTCAAGTTTCCCTGGAGTGCTCAGGTCTCTTGACTTGATTTTACCCGGCTGTGAAACCACTGCGGGATGGCTGCACCTTGCAGAGGCTCCCTCTTCTTCCAGCCAGGGGCAGAGCAAGGTGAAACGTGAGGCCGCCTGACCCGTGTCTGTGAATGAGTTGAGCAAATTGTGTGTCTATGTGTGTGTGTGTCAAAGAGAGCGAGTGAGAGTGGAGCAGGAGAGAGAGAGAGAGAGAGAGAGTACAAGCAGTGAGAGCACGTCTGTGTGATCGAAAGAGGCTGTAAAGCCGTAGCTGGGTGTCCACGCTCTTTCTCTTTGCCCTGCTGTCTGCTCTTTGGTGGTGTGGCTCTCTCTTCCCTCACATTTTATCCTGGGCTGGGCTTGTATCAGGGGGACTAATGAAGATAGGTGGGTCCAGGTTTATTCTTAATCACTGCAGAAGTATAATTCTCTCAATCATTTATCACCTTTTGTCCGATACTGCCATGCCCTTAAAGATAATCAGCATCTGGCAAGAGTAGTGTGTGTGTGTGTGTGTGTGTGTTATTAATTGCTCCAACCCACAGAACTGTTTCATGTTATTATTTTGCCCACATGCCATTTCTCTTTTAATGAGATTATGATATGTTTTCTTATAAAAGATAATGGGAGATTGTAAAGGATGTGACTGTTTAATAAATATGCATTTGATGTCTTGGTTCATGCCACCATGTTACAAAATCTGAATGAGAATTGCAATAATAAATATATAAAAGTATCCCAAGGTTATTAGTCTTGATGTTATACTCATGTGTATAATGGTCTACAATCACTATGACTTATTCCATGTTCTTGTAAAATAATTCATCATAACAAAAGATGCATCATTTATATAGAAAGCTTTAAATAAACATGGATATTACTGCAATGCCACTTTGATTTGATATGATGTTTGGTACAAATGTAACTTTTTAAATTAAACTAATGAGTTTTGTGCTGTTTTGTTTGTTATTTCCATACAGTTTCATTGATTCATTCTTTCATTACTTCCTTCATTTGTTCACTCATTCATTCATTTCGGTAACCACCTTATCCGGGTGTGACTCGGGTGTGAATACTTTAGTTTGTCGCAGGACTACAATACACACACGCGCACACACACACACACACACACACACACACACACACACACACACACACACACACACACACACACACACACACACACACACACATTCACACCTAGGGGAAATTTAAAATAGCCATTCCACCTACCAGCATGTTTTTTAGGAGGTGGGAAAAAACTGGGGGAAATGGAGGAAATCATTATCTTGTATTAATTTTGTCTTGGTTAACCTTTAAAAAAATTATTAATTAATTTGTTGTCTATTTGTTTGCTCATTCATTTATTTATGGAATTTAGTATTAATATGTTTAGTTAATACTTTTTTGAATTTGAGATTTTCTTATATACTGTAACCCCTACTTCAAATAATTTATAGGGTTCATGCTATTTTAAAAAGTAATGAAAGAATGAAATCCATTTCTCATCGTGTACAGAGACACAGTATCAAATATTTACCAATCATTTACCATTTATTTACACTGGTTGTTGCATGCTTCAGCAGTAGTGCTTAATGAAGCCTCTGCTCATTGGAAGTGCTTTCATCCCTTTATAAGGTTCTAGTGATCTGTGCAGAACTGAGGATGAAGAGGGAAAGGGATAGAAAAGGGACTTTTCCATCTGATGAACTGCATCAGGGAGAGAGGGGCCACAGTCACTTCACACTTACTACAGTAGGTAGTTAACAAACATCACGAAGAAACATTGGGGTTCACGCTTGACTCGTAAAACCTGGTGGAGACAGCAGTCTAGAGTGTCTGAACTCAGCCCCTCACTCATTCCTGTCCACTTGTGTTGGTTGGCCTTTGGAGTTCTTGGTGTTGGGCATCAAATTTTTTCTTTAGCCCCACCCCATTTCATCAGCTTTGGGCATCATAAAACAATTCACAGCCCTTTACCCCCAGTTATGCCTCACCACAGTGTTTCCTAAGTGCTCTCAGCATCCACAAGCATCTTCTGTCCTCACACAAAACAGCAGGACAGAATGATCGTAATTGCCACGCTTCACGCTAGTTTCTTCTTGCGCAAGGAACACGACAGCATTTATGTAGGACTGACTGTGGTTTGGTTACACGAGAGCTAAATTAACCATCTGTTAAAAAAATGTATGACTTGAAGTTGTGTTCAGGAGAGCTGAATGATTACAGGTTGTCTGTGTAATTGTTCAAGGATGTTCAGGTCTTGTTATGAAGCCCTGGGGATGGAAATCATTCCCTGCGTTCCTTAAAGGTGACCAAAGCCATCCAGAAGTTTGTTTAGCGCCATGAGTCCAAATGGTTTGGAAGTAAGCAATAATCCCGCGTAGACCTGTGGGTGATTCGTTTTTATTATGTGCTGTTAACAAATGAAATGTCCTCCGTCCACTAGCCTAGGAGCAGATGTCTGTTCTCAGCCATCCCATATGAGCAGGAAACCCTTTCATGCAGGCAATCTCTGCCCCTCCGGAACACTAAACCACCCCGGAAGTCTCTGTGCCCCTTTCCTTTTGGAAATTAATGGTAATTAAAATCATTCTGGGCACTGTAAGATGTTTCACTTTAAAGTCTGTGTGCCCTTGGGGTCAAGAACAAAGTCTCGTCGTCCATCTGAACGTCAGATGTGGCTGTAGATATCCCCACATTCAGCCGTGCACTCTGGTCACCGCTCTGAGAAACATGGTGCAAACAAGGACACTTTGTTTCATTTAGCATACTACTGTATGGCGAGATCCCTGAGATTTAGTACAAGGATCACACTTTTTGCATACTACTGTACCATTTTGAAATATAAGTGATGGGGCCTTAAATCTCATGTTCAATACAGAAAGATTTCCACCAGAGAGATTTTGATATATTAAATATTTTTCTAAGGATCACTATTTCACACCCATGTATGAGTCCTAAATAAACACATATTACACATATTACAGCTCTGTGTGCTCAAATGGTGTTTTAGAATGTCTGGGTGTGCCCCAAGTTTAGAAAACCTCCGCAGCTGGGAAGGATGTTCACAAGCGAAAGCAACCTAATCTTTCCCAGCAGGGCTCCGAGCAGCTCTGGAAGTGTATGAATGGAGATAATATCTCAGTAATGAGGCCTGTTTTGTATCATCGAAGTCCTCAAAAAGAGCCTGAAACCCGACCTCCCTCTTAGTACCGACAATATACCTCAAACAGCTTCCATTATTGTTTTCTCTCTCTCCTGTGAACTCACCGTTTCAATCCTAGAACTCCCATGACTCGCTTTTCAACTCTGCCTCTCCTTTTATTTATCACCCATGCTGCTATTTTTTTCTGTTGTTAAATGTGTCTATATTTTATTGCTTTGTCTTCCTTCCCAGCCAAATATTTGACACAGTTTTTCTGCACACTACACTAAGCAAACTATCCTGCCGTCTTTTATGGCTGTGTAGTTTACACCCCTTTTTTAAATAATAGCATTCCCTTAATTTTTTTTTTTTTAAAAAACAGCATGTGTAATATCTGAATGAAGGTATTCAAGATGTCTCGTGTCCATTGTCAACTTCCTGCCTTTCCTCCAAAGCAGGTGCCCAAGATAAGTTCCATGGCACACTGCAGGATTGCCTGTATAAACATCTGTTTCTAATTCAGGACCTGACCGCCACCGCCACCACTGGGCACCATTTGCATTTCCTGCTTCGTGACCATGCTCTATTGTCTGTAGTATCAGTGATAAGGGCAATCTGTCTGATCAACAGCACACTTCTTCCCTACAATGAATAGAGATTTCAGAGTGAGACATTTTTGAAGAGAAAAGAGTGGACGTGGCATATCTGATAGGGCAGTGGTGGCAGGTGGTGATATTAGATGGGAGGCATAAAATCTGTCAATAGCTCAACAATTAAAGTATTAGGGTCGACCAATAGATTATGTCCCAAAGTCAAAAGATTTAAAAAGAAATAATAATAATAATAATAATAATAATAATAATAATAATAATAATAGAAGGGCACAATGGCTTCGTGGTTAGCACATTTACCTTGCACCTCCATGGTTGGGGGTTCAATTCCCTCCACTACCTTGTGTGTGTGGAGTTTGCATGTTCTCCCCGTGCTTTGGGGGTTTCCTCTTGGTACTCCAGTTTCCTCCCCAAGTCCAAAGACATGTGTTGTAGGCTGATTGGCCTTTCCAAATTGTCTGTAGTATGTGAATGTGTGAGTGTGTGTGATTGTGCCCTACGACGGGTTGGCACCCGGTCCAGGGTGTCCCGTGCCTTGTGCCCTGAGTCCTCTGGGACAGGCTCCAGGCTCCACGTGACCCTGTGTACGATAATCGGATGGATGGATAATAATAATAATAATAATAATAATAATAATAATAACAACAATAATTACACACACAATGTTTCAATCCTGTAATGTTCTTCTGGTCCATGCTATGTTTCCTCTGAATAGTAAACCCAGAAAAGCTGAAACACTTTTGTTCAAAACAAAAACCACTAAACTTACGGTTCTGTCTTCTGTCCTTTCATCCCATGGCACTTGGTTTAAAATAAATAAATAAATAATCTACTTTAAAACATTTGTTAACCACAAATTAGACGATGTGGATACCAAAAATATATTGAATTTTTTTTTTTTTTTAAATTGACATTTTTTCATCTTTGAAAGACAGGGTGGTTTAGCCCCTCTAGCCATAGCAATATTGATATGAGCCACCCCTGCTGATAGGTGAGATATCTAGAATACAAACACTAGAGAGCATTTTACTGATTCCAGTCCAAGCACCTCTCAAACGTGGTGTGTAAACTGTTAAGACATAATAGTCTGCTTGTATGACAGCTGTACGTTTAACATGCCAGCATGAAATGAACATGTGGCACCCACTTAAACCTCAGTTCACACAGAGACAATGCACTATGAATTTATTGGTCAGTCTCTGAACCATGAGAATACTATGGCTTTACTGTGGTACTTTAACAAGAGACAACAGTTATTTATTTGTAATTTGCACAGTTAAACTGGGTACATTGTATGCCCAGTGTGGTTTTAACTGTGGTGTGGTTTTAGCAAAGGCTGTAACAAAGTTTGGACAAAGTTTGGGGGATGAAGGTGAGGGTAAATACTAAGTAGTTTCACCTGTGCATAATTATCCTATTCCCTATATAACCCACGCGTGCGGTTTCTAGTGATGCGGAGTCAAGAAGGAGTCAAGTCTGACACTGCAGTTTAATGACTTATCCAGATCCAGATCCAGATCCAGATCCAGATCCAGATCCAGATTCAGATGCAGATGCAGATTCAGATGCACACAGATAGCTGCACACTGAAGCATTAACTACATTGTGTTTGATGAGAAGTTCACAGCAGATGACGAATTGTCACAATTCTTGATTGTTCCACATTAATGAACTTCATTGGACTCTAAACTAAAATGGCTGGATGCTAAACTGACTCAGCTTGATTGACATATAGTGTACAGTCACTGGCTAGATGAGAAACGAGGCCATCAAGATCTGTAACAAGTACTTTGAAGGTCTAAATAAAAATATAAAAAGTAAAAAATAAGTTGTTTTTCTGGGAAATTGCAATAATACTCAAGTAAAGGAGAAATATGCCAAAATAATAATATAAAGTATAATAATGAAGTACAGTTACTCAATTACCTGAATATTACTTCAGTACTCAAAAAAAAAAAAAAAAATCATGGCTAATTTCCATTACGTAGCCTTTACTAAACTGAGACATGGAATTACAGGATTAGGAATATATTAACGGAACCTATGTAAATGAATATTAACGATATATTGTACAGCAAATTATGTAATAGCACCCTTAATTATACAACACTTGTGAACTGAATTTTAAAAGAGTTTTAGAGTCTAGACAGACTTCAAGTCATTGTGAAGAGCTACTTCAGTATTCCAAGCTCCTTTTTTCCCTTTCCTGAGGGTCACAGATGTCAAAAGCATTATCTAACAAGAACCATGCACAAAGTCTCATCTGTCCAACTGAAAGTCTTCAAATCTGCAAAACAAATAAATAGTTCCCACATAGGTGTGCATGCAGGTCCTGTGATCAAAGTCCATGAGAATGGTGGACCTGCTTTGGTCGATCTATTATTACAGGATTGAATGCCTGTCTTCTCTTCTTTTGTTGACAGTCTCTCCCCGGGCAATGACTGTCACACCAGCGCTAAGTGGCAGACGCCGACAAGGGCCAGAAGACATCAAAAACGAAAAGGAGGCAAGCTCATGAACTGTGACACCAAACACCCTCGGATTGCCACCTACAATCTTACACACACACACAGATACACATACACACATATCACTTGCTGACCACTATTACTTACTGTGTGAGCTGTCACAGTGTGAGGTATGCTTAACAGTTGTGTTGAGACTATATTTCACACTAGTCTTAGAGCGTGTTTTCACATGCTTTTTAAATATAATGTTCTGTTGAAAAGCCCGTGAAAAACCATAATGTTTAATAGAATGTTGAAGCCCAACACCCTCAAAGTTCCTTATTTCATATTTTAATAGTTATAGATTTATATTTCATTTCACATGATGGTTCAGAGCCAATCATATCTGATCAAGATACGGACAGACATAAATTTGTATATCAAAACCATCAGTGAAATTATTTATGGTTGCAGAAACTTGTCCCATTGGCCAACCAGAAACCAGCTCAGAATCCATCCCAGTATAAACTAATACAAAATATGGCCCTTTCAATCAATCATCATGACTATCATTTCCAAATGTTTTGTACTACTAACAAAGTAAACCTTACAAGTAAGACCTCTGCCGTCACTGTGAAGGATTTACTAATTTGAATACTTCCCAGCATGCTTAGTTGGTAGGCATAGTTCTTTGTTTAAAGTTCAGGCTGGCTGTGTGTTTCCTGTTAGGAACTGAGTGTTTGGAATGTTTGTGGTGGTGTATTGAGCCATGCTGTTGTCTTCTTGTGATGTGTGATGGTTCTCACTGTTCCTGTGTAACATGTGTAAGTGGATAAAGTGACTTAGTTGTTATCTGAGGAATCATTTACTAAACCTGTGAAAGAAACGACAGAAATCAATCCTCTACACACCAATGTTCAAGTTGAGCTTCCTAACAAGATGGGAATATGTTAAAAAAAGACTTTCACTCTGCTGTAATGTATGTGTGACAAATAAAGGGTTCTTCTTCTTAAGTGAACATGAAGAACCCAACAACTTGCTAACACTTTTTTTTAGGGGATAAAAGGTTCACTCCTCTTGTGTGCATCAAATCATAGTGATCTAGATTAGATGCATGGTTTTGACTTTAGCTCTTGACTTTAATAAACTGCAATGTGATGCACAAGCCCACTCCTCTTTTTAGACATATGCAGAGTGCCTCTTGCACATGGTGATCCATAAAAGCATTGCTGGGTGTATAATTAAAAAGAATCTATGTGCTCTTTTCCACTCCTCAATACTATATCATCATCATAATTAAATGTCATGTATGATATATGTTTTGTATTATTATCATCTGTTCGTATATTGATTTGCTAGCATTGTGTGGATTGTGCACCAATTTGCAGTAATGAGCTGTAATTTTTATTTTTATTTATTTATTTATTTATTTATTTTTTAAATAGTACATGGTCTGCACTTATGACCTTTTAACCCTAGAGGTTCTACAAAATGCTTTAGACTGTTTCTCATTCACCCACGCACACACACACCATGCAAGGTGCCAGCGTGCCATCGGGAGCAACTTGGGGTTCAGTGTATTGCCCAAGGACACTTCGGCATGTGAGCTGGGAATAAAACCACCAATCCTACGATTAGTACTCACTCTACCACCTGAGCCACAGCCGACCTTTCATTTCTACTAAAAACACTACAGGAATTATTTCCCAGAGAGGCAGTCACTAGAATGTGGGGTCTTTAAAATGTGGTCACTGGCCATTTTATTATATTTTTTAACTAGCATGTTCGTTCACTTTAATCACTACTCTATATTCATAATCAGTGTATATATGTGTGATTTTAGCTTCTTTGTTTGACCTGAGGAAAGTTTAATATATGTCAAACAACCAACTGCCTTTGAATTTCTAAGGTTGGGCAAACCTATAAAGGAATACTAGGGAAGACTGCCACCTACAGGTATACAGGTAAACCGGTAAACCACAAGTTTTATTTCTAGAAGATTAAACAGTTAATGAACAATTCAAATGTATATGCAAATTAATTCTTAATAATGGATATTTCTCAGCTAGAGCACCATATAGCCTCTAATATTAGTTGTAACTAACACTACAGAATATCAAAGGCTGGAACTCGATATGTCTGTGCTCATTTCGCTGTCCTGAACGCCAACCATCGCTCTTCTGATCGAGTCTGAATCAAAATGGCCGCCTGCTGAGAGAGTAATGCGGTTGTTGTGAACTCTTGAACATGCCGAAATGTCCCTTTTAAGACTGTGTGCCTTTCCGAAATACTTGAACGGTAGATTCATGTTTGAAAGAAGTGCTCGATTTACATTAAATAGCAACCACTGTCTAAACTGCCTCAGACTCCGGAATAACTGCGAGAGAGGAACGAGAGGTAATGAACGTGACTATTAAATATGATCTTGCAACCAGATTCATAATAGTAGCTGACGGTAGATGTATGACACGTGCTGGTTACTGTATATTGTTCTTCCAGGTGGGAAATGATAAGTCTTAGCTTAAGTTTATTACATTTAGCCTGGCGGCCCTTCAATCCCAAATGGCTTCGTAGTCACGTTATAAAAGCACTACACAGGGCATTAAATAGTGACATGCACACGCTATGTAGGACACTGTATGTGAAAATGTAAACGAATTGAGATGTAACCCATATTTACATGGCCAACAATTAGATTTACCCAAATATTATATTCATCAGAATGTGTTACAAAGTTATTAACTATGCTAGCGTTGTTGCTATACTCACATAATTTGTATCCTTGTCTTAATTTAAGAAAAATAAAGCTATATGTATCAGGGCACCATGGTAGTTGAGTCTGTGTACACTCAGTATAATCGAGCAGAATGTTTACTGGCTGCAGCTGCCATGTTTTTACAATTATTGGCAGATTTAGCATGTAAACCCACCATATAGGTGCACTTTATTGCTATACAATTACTGACTTTAGCCCATCCCTGTGTGGAAACAAAAAAAGAAACCATCACAGACATTATAATGGTTTCCCCACTACAAATGCCATCAAAAATCATCAGCTAACCATTAAAACCATTACTGGTCCTTAATGGTATCCAGTAGACGTAACATGTCACAAATAGAAGCAACAAATTACCAGTAGAGACAGCTATACACCTTTCTACCACATCCATCAATGGAGCAGGACCACTACTGTCCAATACCATGTCTGTATCTTAGATATACTCAGAATAATCCACCCACCAAATGATATCTGATTAGCTGTGGTGCTAACATGGTCCCTTTTCATTGTTTGACAGGGTAGAACTTGGATAACAAGTTGTATATGGAAACAGCCATGCTGAAAAAACCCCCAGTTGCAGTCCATTGAGAAATTCTCATGATTTCAATCCTTAATTGGATTTGGCTCAATAGTTAAATACCACCAAAATCCATTATGGCTGAAACGTCCCTTCGGATGGACTCCTGATACCTCATCACACCTTATTCTCTCTATTTTTGACCTTCTTGTCATTTATTTGATCTTAATTGTCTCTGTTTTCTCAGCTAACCCATGGACAACACTACACCAAAGGCACTACTCCGCTATTCCAAAGAAGGAAGATGGGAAAAGACGAGTGTGGGAACAGTCTCATTTGTTGGACGGTATTATTCTCACCTCTCTTGGTCGTGTGTCCTTAATATTCAAAAGTGTAGATCTGATGGTATAAGATCGACAAATCCATCTTTAACTACTATAAACGTAGTAATTGGAGTCAGAATTTTTTTGCCAATATATTCACCATTTGTAAAGTCACACATTCTTGACAAGAGTTTCAGAACACAGTGTGACTTACTGTAATCCGTAAACATTAACAAATCTTTACTGTGTAGCTGAACCAAATTTTTTATAGTTTGGTTTCATTCCAAGCAGCACATCAAGAGGCTGGGTTTATTAAAATGATATGGTTGCACTTTAAATTTAAATATATAAATATGGGCTATTTCACAAAATGATTTATTTAAAGATGAGATTACTTCCCACCTCCACCCTGAGTGTGCAGAGTTTTCATGTTCTCCCCATGCTTCAGGGGTTTTCCTCTTCGTACTCTGGTTTCCTCCTCTAGTCCAGAGACATGCATTTTATTCATTTCCAAACTGTCTGTAGTGTGTGAATGGGTTTGTTAGTGTGTGCGCGATTGTGTGGTTTGCACCCTGTCCAAGGTGTCCCCAGCCTTGTGCCCCGAATTCCCTCGGATAGGCTCCAGGCTCACCGTGACCCTGTGTAGGATAAGTGGTGTGGAAAATGGATGGAAGATGGGATTATACTGTTTAATAACATAATTTGAAACAAGTTTGAGAAAACAGGGTTGTGTACAGGTATTTAGGAAAATAGATTTTTTTCTAGCATTTGCTGAAGGGTCTGGTATAGTACAGTACACTGTGTCAATAAATATGGCAATGAAAGCCTTACTTTCCCAAATGGAGGCAGTTTGACTGATCTGGCACATGATCAACCACAGACCTATTCCCATAGCCTATCAGCAAATGCAAGAGATTATATAATTTACTTAACTGTTTTTCTCATTAATATATATTTTTTTCAATGAAGTCCAGTGTACAAATGGTTTTCTCCTAGAAAATCAGAGTATGGACATGCAGGGAGCAAATCAGATCCTGAAGCTAGTGGGCAGCTAGAGTATCTAAGGCTGATGAGTTACAGTACTTGTTGCCAGTATTAGCCTTGTACACCCAATGCAAAACTAATGAATATATTCTTTTTACCAGTCTATTAAGGCTTTTTCATCCTATACTGGAGAGTAATTTTTAATATCAATATTTAAAAAAAAAATTAACAGAGTTAAAAGATTCAGGGTTAGTAATATAATCTAGCCTTATACTTTTTTATGCTGTCAATTTGAAATACAACATTATAGAAGTAATGAATAATTTTTTTCATTTATTAATTATGATTTTGCTACATAGCACTAGCTTTCTGCTGGTCTTATGACTTTTAAATAAATAAAAAGTGTGTCATTGTTTATAAATGAAACTTATTTACCTGTTCAATTAATATATTGAAAGGAGGTGTTTATAGCCGTATGGGTGCAGTTATTGATCATCTTTGGAGTAACTGTATTGTTGATTCTTTTCAACTGCAGTTCTCGAGGCTCGGATGCAGCAGTTGCAGTCTGACGTTTTACATGTCAAACATTTGAAGGTTGAATTTGTCAAAGTGCCAAAGGGAGAAAAAAGAGACGCTCCAGTGAAGAGTCAAAAGACAGATGCAGAAACTAGTAAAGCTGTTCAGTCCACTAAAAAAGGTACCAGTTCACATAACCCGCCCTCCAAAGCACACGCGAGCCGCTGGATTGAGAAACTCAAGCTCGAGAAGTCAAACAAAACTAAAAAGCAGTCATCTCTGCAGCAGAAACTCCGTGACAAAATAGGAACAGCAGCAAAAAGCAGTAAAGGAAATCTGATGGCTCCTGGAACATCCATAAAAACAATCTCTATTGCCAAAAGGTGCAAACAACCCGAACCTGAGTCCACAACGGCTCCAATGCCTCAATCCAAACACTTACAACCAAAGGTGTCTAAACGCTGTACAAGTGCAACCACAATGAAAGCGGATCCTGAAAAACTTTCCAGAACTGCAGAGCTGGCTGAAGTCGAAGAGCTCGAAGGAATGATTGGTGAGTGGAGTCCGACCAACGCCGAGAAACTCCTAGAAGATAAAGACGGGAACCGTTATGGTGATGCACAGCTAAACTTGCGCTGCCACCTGGAGGCGTGTGTTTTTACAGGGGATGTGGAGCGAGCACAGCACTCCCTGTTCTTTCACCACCGGCACCTAAGCAAACGTAAAGCGCTCTCTGTCAGCGCTTACAACATCATGATGAGGTTGTGGGCCAAGAAGGTGAGTGCAAACCCTAAGCGACTACTGCAAACTCATTGTTTGAGCATTTATATAGAGCTGCAGTATGTTATGTATTATTATATGTAACAGTCATAGCTTGTTATGTTAGAACACACACAAGGATGCGCTGTAGTCTTGTAATCTATAAATGAATGCCTTGATTCACCAGAAATGTCACATGCTTTGTTGACAATGCAGAAGTTGTCTATTGGAACCTTTGACAATCAGATATTCTCTTGCGCATTTTGTAGGGATCTGTGAATCACATTGGTCGCTTATTCGCTATGGTGGAAGAGGCAGGCCTGAAGCCCAACTTGGCGTCATACTCTGCTGCGCTGGAGTGCATGGGCCGCAATCCCGACACCTCTTCACGCACCATTAACAGGTAAACGTCCTCCGGCCTGAGCCAGATTTTCTAAACTACTACTGCCTGCTATGTTTGAACAGGAATGATGTCGATAGCAAATTTATAAAAAGTCATGAATAGCAGTTCATGTGTTGATCAGACTCATTAGCGATTAGTTTAATATAACAATTCTTTTAATAAAAAAGGTCATTTGATTTGTAACATTTTAGGTAAGGAATTAAACGTGACCGGGCATGATGTTATAGGAGAATAACCAGTGACAGGGTGGTGGGATGCAACCTGACCTGAAGTGAACCGTTACCACTTTAAGATTGATTATTTCCTTATAACAGTCTGTCCTGTGGTGTTTTATTCCTGTTACACCATGGTCTGTCTGAATACTCGATTCTGATGTGATTGAACGTGTGCATTCAAACAGTTGAATGCGCAGGTTGTTCCAGACAGTTTAATCACTGTTCTAAATGAATGCACTGCCTAGAAACGACTATAACCATAGTAACATACAGTTGCATACAGTAGTTTAACTCACAGCTTCATTGTTAGTAAAGACACAGCACAGACACAGGTAATTCACACACGCACATCGCTCTCTCTCGTAACTATTTATTATGATTCCTTCTAATAAATGTAATCTCATCGGACTACTTTATCTCTGTATGATTTAGAGCGGGCAGAATTATAGCTCTAACAGCCTGTATATAAAATAACTAGTGAAAATGAACTATTATTTTTATCCTTTTAACTTTCAAGCTGTCAAGTGTCCATGGTATAAGAAGGATAATCCACTTCTAGGTGTGTGTTACATGATTTTAATGCACCTCTTCGCTTCGGGTGGTTCTTTGCCTCCATGTTGTGCATTAAAACCGTGTAATTCACACTTAGCCATGGATTATCCCTTACTTATACCACAGTTATTTGCCATCAGTAGTAATTGTTCCTTTATTACCGATTATTAATGATACGTTTAATCCATTTATAGTTATATTTAAAACACATTCATGTCTGTTATTACAGTATTTCTGCTATAAACGGTTGTTCCTTCACCAGCGTCTGTTTTCCCCCACTGTTTTTCTTAGTTTATTAATAAAAACCTTGTAGATTCAACTACAGTCAGACCCGCTGTTACAGATAAATGAATAGCTTTTGACCTATCAGAAGCAAGAAATCAGCAGAACTGTGCTGTGGTGTAATAATCATTTCACAAAGTTTCAATAATTCATTCTTTATGGAAAAACACCAGCTTGTTAATGATCTGCTTTGGATCCAGATGAAGAAATAACTCTGTTAATGTTGAGGTGTTTTCCCCAGTAGGGAAAATGCTGTTTTAGATTTCAAGTCCTGTCACATAAATATATTTCATGAAGTGTTTTGTGCCTATGGTGATGCCCTCCAGGGGTCAGTGTTTCTCTTTTGCATATCCCCAAAGTTTGTAAAATCGTGTAATGTACACAAAAATAAATTTATCCTTCCACTTTAGTGATCTGTTTCTCCTGAGAGAATCCTCACTGCATGGGTGTGTATGCATTTCCCCCCCAGCGTTCTAGCAAGCTGTAACAGTCAGTTGATCAGGCATGAAGGTGTTTGACAGACGATGTTGAGCAGACCCTGACAATGCCCAAAAATAGAAATGGCAATTGTTGTTATGGATCAGGAGAGCATGTGCTCAGGGTGTATGTCTTTTCATTATGGACTATGGTTTGTTTTATACTCTGCTCTCCTCTCCAAGCCTGGGTGTTTGGGTATTTGTTGGACAGAATGAGTTTATGTCAAAGCTACTAGCTACAGGTCGGTTTTAAACAGTGTTGCATTTCGCAATGATCCTTGTTCAGAAGTCAAAGGAGACATTTATCTTCCCCCCAGACTAATATGTGGTATTTAAAATGTATAAAATCTTTTAGCAAGTCATTCTCAGAAATGAACTTGAATGTGCAGAAATAGTCACTCGAGCAGTTTTATTAAAAATCACATGGGGGGGAAAGCCGAGTTAGTAACAAACAGCAAGCTCTACAGTTTAGGTGTAGCATTTGCAAATGATGACCTCATCCTACTGCTATATACAGTGCTCTAGTGTGAAAAGTATTTGATTTCTTTTGTTTTTGTGTATATCTCGTACTAAATTGTTTCAGAAATGAAAACAAAATCTACGCTAAAGCAAAGGCGACCTGAGTAAACACAAAATACAGTTTTTACATGAGAATTTTATTTATTGAAGCAAAAAAAGTTATCCAATACCAACTGGGCCTGTGTGAAAATGTATTTGCTCCCGTAGTTACTAATTCACCAAATCTATGAAACTACATTCATAATGGGGTTCAGCTGGACTAGACACAACCAGGCCTGATTACTGCAAACCCTGTTCAATCAAATCAACACTTAAATAGAACTTTTTCAACAGCATGAATTTGGTTAAAAGGTCTTACCCAGTAACACACTATGCCAAAGTTGAAAGAAATTCCAGAAATGATGAGGAAGAAGGTGATTGAAATACAGCAGTCTGGGAAGGGTTACAAAGCCATTTCAAAGGATCTGGGACTCCAAAGATCCACAGTGAGAGCCATTATCTCCAAATGGAAAAACTCTGCACAGTTGTGAACCTTCTCAGAAGTGGCTGACCTTCTAAAATTTCTCCAAGAGCATTGCAACTACTCATCCATCAAATCACACAATAGCCAAGGACAACATCAAAGGACCTACAGGCCTCTCTTGCATCAATAAAGGTCACTGTTCATGACTCCACTATCAGACAGACTCTGGGAAAAATGGCATCCATGGAAGAGTGGCGAGGTGAAAACCACTGCTAACCCAGAAGAACATTAAGGCTCATCTGAATTGTGCCAAAACACACCTTGATGAGCTTCAAACCTTTTGGGAGAATGTTCTGTGGATTAATGAGTCGAAAGTGGAACTGTTTGGAAGACAGGAGTCCTGTTACATCTGCCGTAAACTAAACACTGAATTCCACAAAAAGAACATCATACCTACGGTCAAGCATGGTGGTGGTATTGTGATGGTGTGGGGATGCTTTGCTGCTTCAGGGCCTGGGAAATTTGCAGCAATTGAGGGGAAATATCAATTCTGCTCTCTACCAGAAAATCCTAAAGGAGAATGTCCGGTCTTCGGTCCCTAAGTTGAAAGTCAAAAACAACTGGATTTTGCAGCAAGACAATGATCCAATGTGTAGGAATAAGTCCTAGAAGTAAGTGAAAGACTGATCTCCAGTTATCGGAAGCATTTGTTTGCAGTTATTGCTGCTACAGGTGGCACAAACAGATTTTAAATTCAAGGGGGCAATTTATTTTTTTTTGCATGGGTGATAGGTGTTGGATAACTTTTTTTTGCTTCAATAAAACATAAAAACTGTATTGTTTGTTTACTCTTGTTGGCTTTGTTTTATGTTTTTATTTGTTTGAAGATGAGGAAATACTTTTTCACAGCACTGTATGAGCAACATGAAAATGACACTTTTCCGCTTTTTTAGCTGTTAGACCAAACCCAAGTAAAAGTTGCGCTACCAAAAGCCAGTTCATTGAAGAGGAAAGGACATGTGATGTGAAAGGCATTTGGTTGCTATTATTTCCACTTAAACTTTATCTCGGTGGATTTTGACACGTGAATCCATGAGCTTTGATACTATGAGCCTATAGAAATCAAGTTAACAAGATCTGTCAAGATCAAGATCTGTCTGGTCAGTAGAAAATATGATTAATATTTTGCTTATTATTAAGTAGCATCACACTGAAGTTTTCCCTTGCTGTTTTCTTACTGTTGTTGTCACATATCAAACATGCCTTAAGGCAGGGATTCTCAACTGTTTTATAGCCAGGGCACACTTTAACCATAAACTAAATTTCACAGTCTGTCCCGGTAAAGATTAATGAACGTAATCCAATTACATAAATACTAACCTAATTTTTTTTGTGTGTGTGTACAATAATATTTTGCCTATTTATTGGAGCCATCATTTCTTCCCACTGATGTAACATCTTGTAGGTTCACGTGACATAGATATGTTTATAGACTGTTTGTTTTTGGAGTTATTGAGGTTTGGATTAAAAACATTCAATTAAAGTGACCAGTCAAACAGATAATAACTATAAGAACTTGTTAAAAGTAATAAATGTAATGACTTTGATAAAGTATGTTGTGATTTCCACCACTGTAATAAAAAAACAGACTTTTGATGGACAGAGCAGCACTCATTCTGCTCAGAAGATGTGAAGGTGACTGTTGGCATTCAGTCCAATGACAGGAGGAGGGTGTATGGGGCAGGTGGCGCTGCATAGCCAATCGATCTCTGTAACGCAATAGTAATGACATTGTCCTCCTTCAGCTCAGCTCATCTCCCTTTACTTCAGTATTCCTCCCAGCTCAGTCTCTTGTCACCTACTCCACTCATCCATGCATTTCTCATTCTCCTTTGAAAATTTCCTCACCTTTCCTCAATTGACATTCCTGTACTGCCAGTCTGCTACCTGTCTTGTGTCATCATGATTCCTCAGTACACAAAAGCAACACCTCCCACAGACTGAGGCAATGTGTTTCAGCCATTCACTAAATGAAAATGACACACTCGATGTTCCAAAATGGCATGGCCTGACGCTCATAGTAACTGTTTGTGGTTTTGGTCGGCTCTGTTTTTGTTTAAAATGGCCTTGCAGATGAACAAAGAAATTTATCAAAGGAGTCATGTTGATTAGGCCATGGAGGAAACTTGATAACCATGTGTGCATCATAACAAGTTTGTGTATGAAAGGCCAAGGAGTCGGCGATGTGATTGTGATTGTTACTGAGCGACATGCAGAAGGGACGGTCGATCAGCTTTTTATGACCTGCCCCTCCCTGTGTCTGCTCCAACCCTTCACTTAAAGCCCACAAGAGGGAGTGCGTGCTCTGTTCCGGCTGGAACGAGACTTTGCATTGCAGGATTGTGAAACGTGCCTCTGCAAGGCCCAGCATCTCCCTTTGTATAGATTATGATGGCATTGTAAATAGATTACTGGCTTGATCCAGCTTCACATGGCTTCTCAGTGTCCTCTTTGTCTTCTCTGCCCTGAATATGTCCTCAAAGAAAGTGTCCAGTGTCTTGTCCCTTAAGGTTTTTCATGACCTCATATGTAGGTGAGACTCATGTGTGAATCTTTAAAGGCCAGATAACAGGTGATGATATGATGTATTATTAATTACAATATATATCCCAATCCACTCAGGTGTCGTCGATAGTTTTAGAACACTGAGCAACTTCACATGAGTTATATTTGGATGATGGGATGCTAAAATCGGCGTTAAAACCTATTTTTTCCCCTACAATCGGCATTATGGGTATTCTGTGCCCACTAGGATACATAATTTGGTCATGAACCTGTTGCTGTACATTGTGGACTTTTATGAGCACTCTGGATAACACTAGTGTATTTTCGTAAACGTTAAAAAAAATAAATAAATAAGTTTTTTAAGCCTTTAACGTTTTTTCAAAACTAAATATGATATGTCGATGAGAGAAGTGTGAGGAGAATGGCCAGTCAATTGTAAGGAGGTGTGAGGAGAATGGTCAGACTGATTCAAGCTGACAGGAGGGCTATGGTTACTCAATTAACCACTCTTTACAACCATGATGAGCAGAAAAGTATTTCAGAATGCACAACATGCAAGACCTTGAGGTATATGGGCTACAAAAGCAGAAGACCACATCAAGTTCCATTCCTGTCAGCCAAGAATAGTAATCTGAGGCTACAGTTGGCATAGACTCATCGTAACTGGACAGTTGTCACTTGGTCAGTTATATGCATTCATTTGCTACTACTAGTCAATTCTCTATGACCTGCATGAGCACAAATCTTCACAAACATCTGTTAAAAATGGAATAGCAGGAAAAGGACTCTGAATCTTCAAAAGCTCCATCCCCTCTGTCTTCTTCCTGTATAAGATATCCATATTTATAAGCCAGCCAATGCTAAACTCTGTCCTTTATTCTCCTGTGAGCAAATTGCAAATAACTCCAGTCTAGATTCCTCCTAGTAAGTCGTATCATTAAGAATTCTGCCTGCGGCCACATCAAGCAGTCCGCTCCCGTCAGACGTCGAGCCCTCGGGTCCTTTTCATTTCAACAACAATACCCGTGCATTTTCTTGACCATATGGCGGTGGCCTATCATATGAGAACAGCGTTCTGTCCCAAGACTCTTGGCGTCAGTGTAAATATTTGATATTCTGATGCCATGACTCGCCATTACCTTTGCTGTCAGGATTGTCACATTAAGGCACAATTTGGAATTCAAGAGCCCAAGGTTTTGCAAGAGCATCGAGCACGAGTGCCTGTCACAAAGAATAAGGGAAAGATTCAAATTGTCCACTGCATGCTTTTCATCCTCATGCTACTCGAATAAATCTGCATAAACTGGAAGTCAGTGATGTATAACGTATTTCACTTTTGTTCAAAATGTTCTGCTCGCCATCACTGAGGGTCACTTTAAAGTGCACCTATTATGGTTTTTCAAATATTACCTTTCATGTAGTGTGTTATAGAACTGTTTGTGAATGTAAAAAGTCTGCAAAGTGCATGACAAATGGAGTTATTGACTCCCAAAAGAAGGAACTGCTTAAATGAGTAGTTAGTAATTCCAGACTTACTTCCTGTACTAACCTACATAGTTTTGTAACAAAAAAAACCCCACCTCTGGTCTTCATCGGCTGCTCACTGACAGCGGTAGACCAATCACAACAGACTGGGACATCTGACCAATCAGAGCAGAGTATGCTCTCTGAAAGGAGGAGTTTAGAATGAATCCTTTAGAATGGATCATTTAACAAGTCGTTTGTGTGACACTGGGGGTTAAAAAGGTAATGCTACAATTTAAATTATAAGCACATTAAAGTGTTTTTTGACCTCGGATACATGAAAGTCTGTATGAGACCTTTAAAACAAAATTAAGCACGTTTCAAAACCATAATAGGTACACTTTAATGTACACTTATGACTGTTACTTTTAAGCATAACATGACATGCTACAGCATAACAGAACGTCCAGCTGTGTAGTTCAGTGCTGCATTTATCCTTTATTCCATTTACAGCTCTAGAGTCTATAAACAGACCAGGCGTACGAGTCTGTTAAGTTGTAGATGAGATCTTTCTCCTCCAAATGATATCACGAGACCAAAACACAGAACTGCTGTCCAGAGTTAGCACCTTTAATGCAAATAAGCAATGTATACATTTATGATTTTTATATATATATATTTTTTAAACAAATAAAATCTTTTGAGTCATGCAATGTCATTCAAAATAGTGGTTGCTAAATTGTTGGAGGTATTTGTATAAGGATCTTGGTCCCCTCCATGTTTCCTTCACTATAATCACTTTGTTTATCTAGAAGTATATGCTTGGCTTGTCTTCTTGTTGAAATGTTTTTCTGTGGCTAAGTCTTAACCTCCTGGCAAAGGCAGTCATCTGTCTCTTTTGTTAAATTTTTTTTTTTTTTTTTTTTTTTTTTACACGTGTGTGAAACCTCATTTGTATCCCAGGAAAGAGCAAATAATTCTTTAATAAGTCTTTATATTGCATTATCACTGTGAACTTGCTAACTTATTCCCAGATCGAGCCAGACTTCTAGCTCTTACAGTGCATCCAGAAAGTATTCACAGCGCTTCACGTTTTCCACATTTTGTTATGTTACAGCCTTGTTCCAAAATGGATTAAATTAATTATTTTCCTCAAAATTCTACAAACAATACCCCATAATGACAACGGGAAAGAAGTTTGTTTGAAATCTTTGCATATTTATTAAAAATAAAAAACAAAAAAGCACGTACATAAGTATTCACAGCCTTTGCTCAATACTTTGGTGAAGCGCCTTTGGCACCAATTACAGCCTGAAGTCTTTTTGAGAATGTGGCTACAAGCTTGGCACACCTATTTTTGGGCAGTTTCTCCCATTCTTCTTTGCAGGACCTCTCAAGCTCCATCAGGTTGGATGGGAAGCGTCGGTGCACAGAGAGCTTTCAGAGATGTTCAATCGGGTTCACATCTGGGCTCTGGCTGGGCCACTGAAGGACATTCACAGAGTTGTCCTGTAGCCACTCCTTTGTTATCTTGGCTGTGTGCTTAGGGTTGTTGTCCTCTGGGAAGATGAACCTTCGCTCCAGTCTGAGGTCCAGAGCAGGTTTTCATCAAGGATGTCTCTGTACATTGCTGCATTCATCTTTCCCTCGATCCTGACTAGTCTCTCAGTTCCTGCCACTGATAAACATCCCCACAGCATGATGCTGCCACCACCATGCTTCACTGTAGGGATGGTATTGGCCAGGTGATGACTGGTGCCTGGTTTCCTCCAGACATGATGCTTGCCATTCAGGCCAAAGAGTTCAATCTTCAGATCAGATCAGTTCCTTCAAGTGTCTTTTGGCAAACTCCGAGTGGGCTGTCATGTGCCTTTTACTGAGGAGTGTCTTCCATCTGGCCACTCCACCATTCAGGCCTGATTGATGGAGTTCTGCAGAGATGGTTGTTGTTCTGGAAGTTTCTCCTCTCTCCACTGAGACAGGCTGGAGCTCTGTCAGAGTGACCATCGGGTTTTTGGTCACCTCCCTGACTAAGGCCCTTCTCCCCCGATCGCTCAGTTTGACCGGGTCGCCAGCTCTAGGAAGAGTCCTGGTGGTTTCAAACTTCTTCCATTTACGGATGATGGAGGCTACTGTGCTCATTGGGACCTTCAATGCTGCAGAAATGTTTCTGTACCCTTCCCCAGATCTGTGCCTCAATACAATCCTGTCTCAGAGGACTACAGACTATTCATTGGACTTCATTGCTTAGTTTGTGCTCTGACATGCATTGTGAACTGTGGGACCTTATATAGACAGGTGTGTGCCTTTCCAAATCATGTCCAATCAACTGAATTGACCACAGGTGGACTCCAATCAAGTTGTAGAAACATCTCAAGGATGACCAGTGAAAGAGGATGCACCTGAGCTCAATTTTGAGTGTCATGACAAAGGCTGTGAATACTTATGTACATTTGCTTTGTTTGTTTTTTATTTTTAATAAATTTGCAAAGATGTCAAACAAACTTCTTTCACGTTGTCATTATGGGGTATTGTTTTGGGGTGTAATTTTGAGGCAAATAATGAATTTAATCCATTTTGGAATAAGGCTGTAACGTAACAAAATGTGGAAAAAGTGAAGCGCTGTGAATACTTTCTGGGTGCACTGTAGTACAGCTTTTTCATCATTTAGTCTTGCCAAGAATTCCCTACATGCATTGGAAAAGGGTGAGTGTACGACACATATCAGATTGTACAATACACCTAGAACTAGCTAACCTTAGCTAACTCGAGCAGCATCACTCTGCAAAATTAGCAAGATGGTTACAACAACATAGTCTACATATTAGCCAAAGTATCAAGGCCATAAAGCAATAATGAGCTTGACCAGAGTATTTAGAAGGTGCTCACTTCCAATTCCCTCTATGTCTGTAGATGTCTGCAGCAGATGGCTGAAAGTGGCCTGCATTTGGACGACATGTTCAGACAGTGTGTATTCAGACAGGATGAGCGAGACATGGTGCTGAAGGCCATCCGGACCGTACAACTCGACTACGAGCCACACACCCCTTCTGAACAGCCACGCTGCTCATTACCACTGGTGGAGAACTTCTATACTGAGGTACCCATTCTGACAGCTCATCTTATCCATTCGTCCATCTTCATTCATCCATCATTCATTTATCTTCAGTAAAATCTTTATCCCGGTAATGGTCGTGGTGGATCCGGAGCCTTTGCCATGCACACACACATTCTCACACTGAGGCAATTTAAAGTCGAAATTCACACGGACACAAGGAGAACATGCACAGAAACTCACACAGGAAGTAACCACAGCTCCTGATCAAACCAGGATCCCTGGAGCTGCGAGGTAGCAACACTACCCCCTGGGCCACCAGGACTCCCCATATATGCTAAACATGCTCTTCTTAAACATCGCTTGTTGGCACACAGACATGACTCGACAATGCAAATTATCCACACAGTCTCTCCTTTGACAAATTGCAGTGAAAAGCAGATGCGTCATACAGCTTCTATTTATTTCATACTAGCAGACTTGCGCTTGGGAGGGCAGACCTGGTTTATAAAAGTGCCTAAACAGGCCTTGGCTTTTATGAATGAGCACTCACAAGACAGGCTATTTTTAACCAGATGAGATGTTGCCATCAGGACTCGGTGCCCTGCTTTTCCTCCTCAATGATTCATTACTGTGGTCCACCTCAGCCCATTTATTGTCCGTCGTGCCACACGCTGCATTCCTGTTGCTGTAGCAGACAGCAGGAACAAATCTGTCACTGGTAACAAGCGTGTCTGAGAGCACCGTCTGCACTACAACATGTTTTTTTTCAGTGCTGAAAAAGTCAGAAACTGGAGCATAAGGCAGTTTTACTTAATTAAGCTGTATTTATCACTGCTTCTCTCAGCACATTGGGAGTATTGAGGGTTGAACCATTTAGAGTAGACTTGCAATTTTTGAAACCATGTATGTGTACAAGTACTTGTTTTTTTGGTAATTATTGATAGCAGTACTGGTAACTGCCTCAGTATTAGGCGATTAGGTGCATCATGGAACATTTTATTTAGCTCTGTTTATGTTGGTTTCTGTCGTGTGCTGCTAGAAATAAACTCCTCCCGCTGAGTTCTATGTGTAAGATTTGATGGTGTTTAACAGTATCTTTAATAGAGCGCAAAGCAGTATCAACGAGTGTGGCCATTAAAACTGAGTAAATGGTGCTATGAAGTGCGCCTTGATTTGCTAGCAAAGTGTAGACCCGAAGCATGCATGTCCCATTGCTCAGTGCACACTTTCTCTCATGTGCAACAGTTTCTCTGCACACTTGCTATACTGCTTCACGCTCACGCTGTTTCTGGTCAGAAACATTAGGAAGAGATATTTGATTCAAAGAATGAATTGTGTTTGAGTTGATATGGTGCACTTTAGAAATAGAGGGCTTGGAGGAAGGTCTCAGCTGCACATTTCCTGCAGGGCTGAACCCACACACATACATGGCCACTAAAAAGCCAGTAAGTAACAGCAGTCTCTATCAGTAAAGTATGAACAGAGAGCTGTAATCAGTACAAAGAGAATATTTAGGAGGAATAGTGCAAAGTAGTGAAACATGGCATAAGCGCTCTGTTTGCACAGCTGATGAAGGATTTGTAACTAAAGGTTCCTGTTTCTACATAATGTTACTATTGTGACACATTTATTTCACACAGTCTCATAAACACATCCAACTTTATCACTCAGCATTAATATTTATGTTGCAAACTTGCAGCACGTGGCTTCCATGTACTCTAGAGATGTGTGTGTTTGTGTGTGTGTAATTATATATATCGGTCGATACCGATTATCTTACCGATACTGATTATGCATCTCTAATATATGAGGCATTGTCATGCTGGAACAGGTTTGGACTCCTTACTTCCTGTGAAGGGAAATTGTAATGTTACAGAATTCTTTCACTTTGTGGCAACGGTTTGGGAGGCATATGGGTGTAATGGTCAGATATCCACAAACTTTTGGCCAAATAGCGTAGCGTTTACTTTTTAATTATAACACCAGATGTCCATAAAGCACCTTTTCAATATAAAAATGTATTCTCAGCACCACTGGCGAAGCCTCTCCCGTGATGTACATCAGTTTTGCAGTTTGTTCTTTGGGTAGCTTGGAGTTGGCTGTTTTCCAAGCTGTTGGTGTGCCCTGAAAGTCAGAGCTTGACCATGACTGAAAAACTCATTTCATTTTAATTGAATACAAGTAAATTAAGATCTAATCGACGTGTTCAGCGTGTATTAATCAAAGCCATTGCCTAAGGCCTGTTTACTGTCCCAGCAGGTCACATTGTTTGAGTAAGTGGTGTTGCTACCATACATCGATTTAAACTGTCTGTTTAGATTGATTGGTCAAAAAAAGCTTTGTCGCTTATTCATTTTGTATGAAATGATACAGGCTCAGTATACATAAGGGCTGTGCTTGCATGGAGATTTTCACCAAACTGAATGAATTCATTGAGTTGGAAAGGACTTCCATTCAAATTGGCCTCAGTTGTTTTATTCTGTTCTGACTGAAATTTATACTTAAAGGTTTTTATTGCAACTGAGCCATCTGTGAGATTATTAGTGTATTATTAGGCTGCATGTAAATGTAGCTTATGCACACAAATTACATAGTGTAATTAATTATGATCTGAGTTAACCTCTGGTCCACTTCCATATGTTGCAGTATAACAATAAACCCCTGTTAAGTGGGATTTGATTTCAGTTTTCTTGATTATAGTTGGAGCATTCTGACATCTATGCGAAATGATTTGCTGTACTCTTTACCTTGTTTCAGAGGGAAGAAACCAGCTATCCTAAGCTAGACTTTAGCGTTGCTGAGCTGCAGGAGCGCTTCAGGCGTCAGCTGGCTATGGAACAGGCCAATACCATCACCATCGACTCTGTGGAGGCCATTAAACCTGTCACGGAACACATGGCCAGGATGGTACGTGGCTCCCGCTCATTCATGCACTTGCACACTAACTAGGCTCAGGGGAGTCCAGTCCTGCTTCTGCACGCCAGCCCTCTCTCCTAACAGACTTAAACTAGTAAAAGTTGTAATATAAATGGACTGGTGAACATTTAGGAGCGAGTTTGGCCACCTTCGAACAATTTAATAATATTAATAAAACGTTTTACTATAACCCAGAGACACTGACGGTGAGTATAATAAAAAACAATTATGTGAGCAATGAAAACAGAGCACAGTTAATTAAAAATGTGCTGGGATATGTGAGACTTTACAATGTCACTGAAAAGCTTTAATTTAAATGTTATAAAATAAGTAATTCAACAAGGAAATAATAAACAAATGAAACAATCAGTACAAATATCGATTTTTAAAAAAAATAAAAAAAAATTTTAAAGTCCAGTTTCTATAAAGTCAATGTACTTCTGGCTGCAAATCAAATCACAGATTATATAAATACACTTTTTCTAATATGTTATTGTTTCTATAGTAACATTTTACAGAGGAACTTGTATGGAGGACGTTCCACATAAGTGGATTTAAAAATTGTGTTCTTGTTGCTATTTCTGTGAGGAGTTTATTTAATGTTTTTGTAAGGAGTCTCCAGTGTCAGCACTGTGTAGCAATCAGAGGTAAAGCTGTAACTTTTTTTTATGCTGGATAAATGGATAAAAAAGTACAATTTGTCATTTTTTAATAAGTAAAAATCGCTTGCATTGTCGTATTGCTGTGGTTTAAGTGGAATAAAAGATTTCAGGGTGTGCTGTTAGAGGAAATTAATCAACTGTGGAGTGGAATCTGTAACCCACTTCATCACACCACCCTGTCATGGTGATTTTCTTGTAACAGCACAACACTGAGGATTTTATTCCTTACTTATTGGTGCCTTCATGTGCTATCAGAGTTATTGCAAATATGAGTTCCTGACTCAATGTTTGCCTGTGAAGCCATAAATAAAGTCATATTATTTTAAAGTCAAATAATGTTTGAGTGTTTAAACACATTTCAGTACATTAGTTAAAGGCTGGTAATTATTTTATTTTTGTAAATATTTACTTTAGATAACATAGTCCTTACTTATTAATATTTCTTTCTGTAAAAGGAACAACATTTGAATGCAAAAAAAAAAAAAGTCATGTCATATGAGTGTGAAAGTATTATCAGAAATTCACTGATATTTTCTGTAGTGGCATTTACTTGCTCAGCTCGTCATGCTTGTGGTCTCAGATCGGAGAGGTCAGGGGCTCCCTGGTGGTCCAGCAGCATTTACTGCAGTGCTGAATAGAATACTAATGCCGTATAATCTGCCCCCACGTTTGGGCATCAAGGCCAGCCTGTCAGTGCTGTGTCAATCTGCTCACTCTGCTGGGTCGAGGGAATGAACAACCCTGCTGATTGTTTAACCCACTTTCATGCAGTGTGTTGGAGACATGCAGTAGTAGTTAACACAACTATATTATAATGAAAAGAAATATTAAAATGGGACGTTTTCAGTATTGTGGCGTGTTTTCTTCCTTTAGCAGATGTCTGATTCTGCTGCTCTTTGTGTAACAATAGTAGCAATAATAGAAATGAAAATAACAACAATAATAAGTAAGAACAGTGATAGTTGTAATAGTAACAATAATAGTAAAAGTAACAATAATGGTAACAGTGACATCAACAAAGTTATAGTAATCGTGTATATTAACAATAATAATAAAAGTAACAGTATTGGTAATGGTAACAATTGTAGTAAGAATAGTAACATAAATAACAGTAGCAACCATAATAGTAACCATAATAGTAACAGTAATAGTAACAACAATCGTAACAAGAGGAGCAATAATATTAATAACAGTAGTAACTGAGAGACTTGTATTTAATTAGACATTACAACAGGCTCTGAAATATTTGTCATGCCATATCTGTCCTTTGTTCTGAACATTCACTCTGCACTCTGATGTGTTTCAGAGGAAGCTGTTAGCTGAGCAGCACTCTCACTGGCAGAAAGCTCTGCTAAAGGCTCTGCGAGAGAGTCGGATGGTTTTAGGCAGCAGCAACCAGAGGAACTGGAAGATCAACATCTACCCGTTTCTGCGCATCCTCCGTGATGAGGATTACGTCAACATCATGCTGCAGGTACACGCTTCTGTTGTTTAACCCTGTGAGATCTTCAGCTTGTGCTTTGAATGCAATATTGGCAATGAAACTAATAGAAACAACAATAATTACAAAACTCATTCAGCTCCCACTTGAAGCTTCGCCCATCATATTTAAGGCTTGTAGCCAAACAGAGATGTTTCTGGTGTTGCAAAAGAGAGTTTTTGGTTTTTCTGCATTTAATTTGTTCCCTGCACATGTGTGCACTCATATATTCTTAACTGGTGTCTTCATAAGGATTTGTACAGTATATGCTTAGAAATTTGAAAGTGTGTGTTCACCACCACGTTCCTACCTACCCTTAAGCCAAACTATCTTGTTTGGTATCTCCAGACATGTATTCTTGTTAGAGATCTGTCTGGTCATGTGAGAGTAGACCAATAGTGATGTTCAGTAAGACCAAAGATTTCCTAGTCTGCCATGACTATAGCTATGGTGAAACTGAAATCAACCCTGTTTCTCCTGTGAACCATGCCTAAAAATCCTGTGTTTATGGAACTTATATGAGTTCCTCAAAAGGTTGTGGTAGGAAAATAACCTGCCTTTACTTCTTCAAACTGTTCCTTAAAATTACTGAAAATGTTCATGTACTTAATTACCTTCTGTGTTGCACTCGTGATGCTTAGGGATTGGCCAACCTGCCGCCAAGCGGAGAATCTCTGCTATTCCTGGCTAAGGAACTGGGCAACAGAATCCACAATGTGTACTGCATACAACAGAAGAGTCACAGCCAGATAGTGGCGAAACTGGGCAACATCTACAACTCGTACGTCAAACTGCTCGGAAAAGACACAGAGGTATCGAATCTACCTTCTGCAGAAAGGGTTTAAACAGAACCTTGATTTTTCTTATTTATTAAGATTTTTGATAAAAACATTGATCCTGGAATAGGGTAGTAGTGTTATAGTTTATAGTAGTAACTTTTCATGGTGTGAAGTAGTCAATAAAAAGTCTAAAACAGTCCAAAAATATAAGTTTTCAGGACTTTAATCAACCAAAAATATTAACCGAAAATTTTAATTAAAAAAAATATATTATGAATTTATTATGAAGTTTTTTGCACACTGCATAAAATCTTTTGCACATTTTGTGTGTGTATATATACAGTGGCGGACTTAGCACTAGGCAAATATGGCAACCGCCTTGGGCCCAAAGAAGCCAAGGGCCCCCTAAAAATGTAAATTCTATATATTTTCATTTATTAATACTAAATAATGTTTGCTGAAATTTAAATATCAGTGTTAAAAAACTAAATAGTGCTGCATTCCTATATTTTGCCTAGGGCACCCAAATCACTAAATGATAAAAAAAAATAAAAATAAATAATAATAATAAAAGCAACTAAACAATCAAATCCCCTAATTGTTGTTCTTTCTTAGAATTATATTCTTGAGAATTACTTTTCCATAAATTCTTTTACATTGTCACTATTTATCTTGTTGTAGTTATAAGCTGAAAGAGATGGTGGCTGTGAGGAAAGGTGGCAAAACCCTAGCAGTATGCAGTGCTGGTTAGCCGGAAAAAATAGCTGTTTGATTTAGTAATACCATGTTCTTCTGTATGTTTGCTAACTGTCATGAATAATAAAGTTACAAACATTCTAGGAGTGGAAACATTGGAGGTTGGGGAGGGTTGTGAACTTTTTGTTGTAAGTGGATACAATTTGGATCAGAACCTCTGAAGAAACATGTTTAGGTAAAATAAATTGATGGTAATAGATCAGTAGTGAGGCAACCGTCTAATCATACACCGTGACACTGTAAAAACCCTATTCTGCAATAAAATAACACTCACTAGAAGTGTCAATATTATCTTTAGTGTCTAAATACAAGACTGTGTTTAATCATGTCATGTTCTGTGCAATTCCAGCCCAGCATTGTGTTGCCACGGGAACAATGGAGCACTTTGGAGGCAGAGCATACCGCTGGCCCCTCCCTCCTGAGTGATGACACGCCCTGGCCACACATGCTGGTCATTCAGCTGGGCAGCTTCCTGGTGGATCTGCTGGTGCGTGAGCTCAAAATTCCGAACAACATCTTGAACCCTGCCCAGGAGAACAAGCTCATCCCTGTGCTCTATCACATGTACACGTTCCGCAGCAATCGACAGGTGAGACTTGCATCTTGGTTTCTAAACAAAGCAAAAAAAAACGAGAAAAGTACGGACGTGGTATAAATAGTAATATGACACATAGTGAAAGAATGCAAAATAATAGCAAAGTGAATATATAATATGTTCACGTTCTCCCTAGATCTGTAAGCATTTCTTCGCACCTCTAAGCATTTCCTAGCACCTCTCAAACACATGGTGACTACTCTAAATTACACCATGCATTACCCCATGCATGTGTGTGTTTGTGAAGCCATGCCATGGAGTGAAATAATACATTCTTGAACAGAAATCCTTTGGTAGGGGAACTCACCATAGAAAGTCAGAACAGGAGAGAAAAGTTAATACTCAGTAGCATGATGCACAGCATGATCTTTTGGCTCTCTAAACCCTAAAGGCTCCATCACAGCCCTTTGCAATTTCAGCAGAGCACAAGTGGTTTGGCAAATCAAATGCTCTAATACAGTCGCTATATTTTGTGATGCGATCAGCATGGGGTAATGAGAGAGAAAAGGAAAGATGACGTGATCTGAACTGCTCTCAAGTGGTGAGAGTAAGAGATTCTCATCTTTAAGCCTGTCTGGAGCATGAGCCACCAGAAAAAAGTGAGTCAGTGAGTAATTCGAGGCAGCTTCTCATGTGTCAACTCTGCTTTTTTTTGTTTCTCGGTGTTGTGTATTTTCATACTCCTCCTGTACAGCTGCCAGCTGGGAGCAATCAGTAATCAGAAGCCTCTATTAACATGTAGTTGGGTTCTGTCTTACCTCTGGTCCATGTGTGTGTGCTTGTTTGGGATGATGTCTATGGAGCTGACCCGGTGTCAGTATTTGATCATGTCTGGTGTGCAGCACTGTCTGCTGTTCATCCTTTTTTGCTGGTAGTGCTTGGGATTTATTTATTCACGTTCCTTGTTTACAGAGATCCAGATAACTAACTAAGAGGACTGAATGGTGACAACAGTTGTTTTAATGCTTAATCTTTAATGATCAGATTATGTCTATAAATAAGTCGGATGGATGTGGTTAGGTTTTGTTATCTAGTGGCCACAATAAAAATAAATAAATATATATATATATATATATATATATATATATATATATATATATATATATATATATATATATATATATATATATATATATATAAAACTGGTGTGTGTGTGTGTGTGTGTGTGTGTGTGTGTTGTTTTATACATATATATATATATATATATATATATATATATGTATGTGTGTGTATATATATATATATATATATATATATATATATATATATATATATATATATATATATATATATAACAGATAGGAGTAAATGGCCAGAATAAATTCTTCAAATGTTACTTCAACACCATAGTCATTGTTTCTTGCTACATTTTGTTGGAGTGCAGTGCTCCAGCAGGCTGCATCATAATTGCTTGAGTGATGAGGCCAGTCCTTAATGAGATGGCCTCCAAGTTTACATCCCCAGACTTTCCCTCTTTCTCTCCCTAATTTTTCCCTTTATACTACAGGTTCATATTACTTACACAGCTCTCAGACGCATGTGCTGGTAGGATTTATGGAACCGTTTTTCTTGCTAGAATGGACACACGGACGACGAAGGAGAACGATCGCTCTGAAACTAATTCCTTTTTCACTGAGCTCTTAATTGGCCGGGTGATTTACAGGCTAAGGGTTGCACGTGTGTATAAGTGTGTGGGTTAGAAGGAGGATGACGGATAGCGTGAGAGGTTGGATTTTTCCCTGTGCTGGCCTGAGCAGCAGGAAGGATCTTAGCCTGGGTCACACAGATACAATGTAGGGAATCGGTTAAAAAATCAGGGCCTCTCCACTTTCAGTGCAGTTTTTTGAATGAGGAGTAATGACTGTAGCTGTGTGGTTATACTGCTATTTTTAGTTGGAGTGCACGTCATGCTGCTTTGTCGAGTGCTTTCCGCTGATTTTTGACGGTCCTTATGAAGGCTTGTAACTCCTGCAGAAGTACCCTCATTTTTCTTGTTTTATATCCAAAAATCATAACCCGGTGCCTCTAAAGACAGCAGGCGCTCTAGGAGGTACTTCAAAAGTGTTTATGTTCAACAGTGTTGAAAACTGGAAAGCAAGTTTGTCTTCCACTTGAACATCACTTGATATTTCATATTTTAAAAAACATGGCATTACAGATACTGGACAGTAAATGCAAGATGTGCTCCTTGTCATGTTTTGTTCAAAATGCACACATTTTCTCACAACTCCTGAACTTAAATATCCTCAAACCATCATCTAATGCTGCTTTTCCGCTAGGTGGTGAGGCTTGGCTGAGAAAATTACTGGCAATCCTCCATGATGTCGTGATTTCCACCATCAAGCGAGCCGTCTTGTATATAAGGACTTAAATACAACAATATTAGGACATGTGGGTCAAGCTAAAAATAGTGGAGACAAGCACAAACAAAACAATTTTTGTATTGATTATATGTAGAGATGCATCAAAGCCAATAGCGATATCAGTCTAATACCACACTCATTTATTCATACTTCACTATCAGCATTGAATACTATGTGATACTACGTGACGTAAGCCTGGTATGCCCTGTTGCGCAAAAGGACATATGACACAAAATGACAGCAGTCTTGAAGTATTTTACGATTAATAATGAAAGCAAAGCAGATTTCAAACTGTGCTCTGTGAAAACATTTTATGGCGTTTATACTGTATATTTAATAGAGAGCATAAGGGTGGCTGACTTGAGGGCTCAGAGCAGTATCAGCAAGCGTGATCCTTTAAAAATGAGTATGGGGTGCAAGAAACTGCAGAAAACCTGTGACATGCACACACTCTTTTTTTGACCGAGTCTACACTTTGCTCGCAAGTCAAGGCGCATTCGCAGCACTTTACGCTCATTTTTAATGACCACGGTCGTTGAACTAGCTTTGCCCAATCAGGTCGGCTTTCTTAGTTCTCTTGTTTAATGATACTGTTAAAACGATACAACATCTTACATGTGAAACTCTATAAACCTTAGTTTCCATGATTGAGATAATACAGTCATGGCAGCACTTCTTGGGAAATGTGGTCTGTGGGGCTTAGCAGGCAGGTGATCTGTATGAGCAAATGGCTCCAAGATAAAGAAGCAGGAGAAACCACAGCAGGGGAAATCTTACTTTGGCATCTGTATGATGATCTAATTTTATTTTGGCACAAAACAGCTGTATTGGTTCCTCTTGGCTTATGTCAGGTGTATGTATAAGTCAGGTTAATGGACTTGAAATTATCTGGTTTAATCTGGTTTCTTCTCTTCATTGATATGCTAGATTGGTTTTATCAAGCCACACCCAATCCTGACCCAAATACAGTCAGAAGCCATGGAGACCAAGCTGACCTTTGACTCATATGTGATGCCCATGCTGTGCCCACCGGTGCCTTGGACATCAGCCAAAAGTGGGGCTTACTTGCTGACGCCCACCAAGCTGATGCGCTCAGTGGAGGGTGCCATCCAGCACCAACTGCTGCTGGAGAAGTGCCAGGATGAGGAGCTGCATGCTGTGCTGGACTCCCTCAGCCAGCTGGGCAACTGTGCATGGAGGATCAACAAGCCTCTGTTGGACATCATCATCTCCATCTTTAACGATAAGGGCAGTGAGAAGCTGGACGTGCCTCCACCCATTTCTGAGGCGCCAGAAATCCCACGCTTCAACCCTCATGACCCGGCATACTCGCCTGCCGAGAAGGCCCACCTGAAGCGCGAGGCCACAAGGGCCAAGAAGAAGGTGGCTGAGATGCACAGTCTGCGCATGGATGCGCTCTACAAGCTGTCCATTGCCAACCACATGAGGGATGAGATCTTCTGGTTCCCTCACAACATGGATTTCCGAGGGCGTACTTACCCATGCCCACCCTACTTTAACCATCTGGGAAGTGATGTAACCAGAGCCATCTTGCTGTTTGCTGAGGGGAAGCCGTTGGGTCCTAAAGGCCTAGACTGGTTAAAGATCCACCTGGTGAACCTCACAGGTCTGAAGAAGCGGAGTTCGCTGGCTGGGAGACTGGAATACGCCAACACCATCATGGATGACATCCTGGACTCTGCAGACAACCCGTTAATGGTGGGTGGTAACTTTAAGTTTCTGTTTTATACAAAATTAATATCACCTTACAATATCGCTGCCTTCATCATGGTTTTTAATGGCTGATTCTGATTGCACTATTTTTTAAGCACTGCTGTATTTACTTAAAACTGAGATTTGTCAGTAGATCTATAAATATCTGAGCTGGAGGCTTTTCTGTATCTCATTTTGTCATCTCACAAAATATGAATGAAGGCTTTAAAAATTTATGTAATATATGGAAACTTTAGCCGCATAATCTGCCTGCTAGCTAGCTAGCTTATCTTTTGTTACTAATAAATCATATCATTGTTATGACTATGCAAATCAGGACTCAAATACTGAAACCAGACTGTGAACTAGTTCTCTAGCTGGCTGTTTATGTTGGTTATGAACAATTGTTTTTAATATAAATTTCTGAGCATATGAAAAATGCTAACTAATGTACTAGAGGTTAGATATCCAGCTAATTATTTGCGATTGCAGTTGGTTTCTAATTTGCAAACTAATGCTGCAGTTTTTATTGAGTGTAAGGGTGTAAAGATGTTCCTAGGTAATTTTTATCTTGGGAATAAAAAAATCATTAAACGATACATTATTTGACACTGACTATTTTTGTGACTAGCCATGAATGGGTCAAATTTTCGGTCTTACTGCATGTATCCTACTGCAATTTTCTATTGACTGATTAACTAATGTAACTAAAACATGACTACAACATCCCAAGAGCCTGGTGGTTACCATAGATACCATATAGTGAAAATGTGCTGTGTTCTTTATCTCCTGTAACCAATGCTGGTTCTGTGCATTATTCCTCTTTGGGGTTGGAGGGTCTGATAATGTTATCTGGATATGTGTCATGTTCTTATAGTGACAGAGTGGTGTTGCATTGTTTTTTAGGGGAGGAAGTGGTGGATGAATGCTGATGAGCCTTGGCAGACTCTGGCATGCTGCATGGAAATAGCAAATGCCTCCAGATCATGTGACCCCACACAGTTCATCTCCCATTTCCCTGTACATCAGGTATAGTATATTGTCCATAGTATATTGTGTGTCTGTGTGTGTGTGTGTGTGTGTGTCTGTGTGTGTGTGTGTGTGTAATAGAAAGTGTGAGACATTGGAAACTGGGCTTTATTTTCTTCTAAAGTTGAGGGTTGACCCCGTCTCTGCCACAGCAACACACTTTGTCTCACTTTAATTTGGATTTGACACCCCGTTAAAACTTGCTGCTGTTGCTCTCTTGGCTTTCATTATAGACTGTCCTGCTGATGCACAGCACAGTGACTGTTGTTCTTTTGGAATGACTGTTGTTCTTTTGGAATTGTTCTTTTGGAATGAATTGCTGTTTTATATTGAATTTTAATAGTGCTTTGCTCATTAAGCACATTACGGTTGCTTATTTAAGCAAAAATGCATGTTAAATTGCAAAAAAAAATCATTATAGATAACTTGTCCCATTTCCTTCCTGCACCATAATACATAGTCTGAATAATTTATTCCGATTTCCCAATTGCAGATTTCAATAGTGTTTGTATGCACTCTAAGTTCTTATAAACGTTGCTTTGGAATTGGCAAGGAATTTGTACACATACGTCACACGCCAGCTTAGATATATCAAATGCTACCACACCCCAGTTTTAGGCAGTAAAGAAGTCTGACTTCTTTTGCTGAGGAGTATGAGACACCAACCAGTCAAGGGTGAACAAAGCAAACAGTACTGAGAGTGTAACAGAGATGTAGCAGATTATGTACATGGTTAGTCTCAAATACTTTGATTGCATCCCAAGCAGCCCTGAATTCTCTCTGAATGTGTACTGATGCGATCTGTGCGATGGAGAAAGGTGCCGCACTGTCCAAGTAGCTTGCAATAACACTTTTCTACCAGAGAGGGCGACATTTCAAAATATTCATTAAAACACCAGGCAGCTTTAATCAGTCCGTACAGGATTTCTCCTTTTTTTGTGATTATTGTGGCCAAAAATGCTTGATTTTGCTGCGGCTTTTTACAAACTTTGCGAGTTGTTTGTGCTTTTTTGCGGAAAACTGCTTGAATTGGCGAAATTGCAATTGCACGAAATTGTTTTGCACGCTCTTTCGCAGTGATGTTTGTTAGTAAATGAGACCTTTTAGCTGTACACATGTTCGATGCACATGAATTGAAGAGGGGTTTGGCTGAGTGGTCGTTGTGATGACATTATATGGCTCGTTGTGTTACCCAAATCTGCGGTAATTTTGAAAAATTGCAAGCTGCTCCGAATTTTGCAGACTTGATTTTGCATTCATTTCTACGATCGCAAAATTGTAAAATCCTACAGGGACTGTTTAATGGATTGGTGATTTATTCACTTTCGATTCTTTGTTGTTTATTATGATAGAATGATAAAGTTGGGTTATTAAAAGAGCATTACAATGCATGTAAATGCAGCTGTTGTAACCTGTTCCTTCATGAACTGTTAGTTATTATATAATAAATGAATGTAATTTTCCTCGCCTCTTTGTGTTTCACTCAGGATGGCTCCTGTAATGGCCTCCAGCACTATGCTGCACTGGGTCGTGATGTGATTGGTGCAACATCGGTAAACTTACTGCCCTGTGAAGAACCGCAGGATGTGTACAGTGGTGTGGCTCAGCAGGTCAGTGAGAATAAACCACCAGAAAGCTTCCTCCAAACCTCCAGAGCCGGAACCAGGCTCAGCTCTTCCTTCCTGTCTTCTTGTCATTACATCATCTGAAGCTGAGTGCTAAGAGCCCTTGTGTGTGCATTCTGTTTTGTAGCTTTGCAGCATCTTTAAGCTCTCACTTTTAATGAAAGATGCTGAGGCCTGAGGTTCAGAAAGCAGCAAGAGAGTGAGGGACTAAACAAAAGGCTCATGTTCCAACAAGACTGCAAAGTTTTAATGCCCTGCCTTATTGATTTCATCTCCGCTGGGAGTGCGAGTGTGAATGCTAAGTAAAGCTTCATCTAGTTCTGGCCAGAAACATTAGACCACACAGCAGATTTAAACATCATGGGGGAAAGTCTCGAGTCAGGTTTTGGAACACTGTCTCATTGTGTCTGGACTTGTTTAAAGCAGTTAGTAATTTTCCAGATCTCTGCTGCGACTGCAATAAAACACTGACAAACCTTTCTTTAACCAAACCTGACCCTCCTTCTCTGTTAAAACTATGTATTCCTTGTACTTTGTCTTTTAAAGGAAAAAGAGAAGCTTTGTTCCAATTGGGGCAGGGCACATTTCAGGGCCAGAAATTTGTAAACAGAAGCTTTACATTATATGGCCTTATTGTGAAACACAGTTTCTCAAAGGTAATTTTAGCATATATATGATTAATACAGATCTATCAATTATACTATAACTGTGGAAGCATCAGTGACTCTTCTGCATTCTCCTTATTATTTTTGGTTCATTTGATTTCTAACTCCATAAAGAATGAAGTAATCATGTTGAGCTGTTTGATGTTCATCATTGATTCTTGGTAAAGATGAAAGCACTGGCTATGGAGCGTGAAAGTGGCAGGAGATGGTTTTCTCTGTCATCTAATTGATTGTCTATCAGACGAAGCAGATACCTGAGTCCATTCCCCTGCTGTGTATCCCAGGTGGAGGAGTTCCGGGCCCGAGACGCTGCAAAGGGCATGAAGATTGCACAGGTGCTGGAGGGCTTCATCAGCAGGAAGGTGGTGAAGCAAACGGTGATGACGGTGGTCTATGGGGTCACGCGCTATGGTGGCCGACTGCAGATTGAAAAGCGTCTCAAGGAGATCGATGACTTCCCCAAGGTAGGTGGGGATGTGTGGGAGTGTGATTGGCAGTAAACTAGTGGACTGGACAGGTAGCAGTTGGTTAAAAGGCAAGTCTGGACTTAGTGATGGAGAATAAGTTACTAAAAATCTTCCCCATCCCCTGGCGATGCTGACCACAGCATATTCCTTTACTCCTGCTTTCTCCCTTTCATTGCAGTGCACAAAATATTACCTTCTATCCACACATTTTTGACTTCTTGTCAAATGTGGTCTTAAATCTATTAAATTTTTTCACTGGTTTTGTCTGAGCACTGTTAGTGTGTATAATGAGCACAGTGTATGTATGGAGGACTATGGAAACTCTTCACATAGTCAAATATTTAAAACAACCCAGTTTTGGTCAAAACCTGATTTTGTCTCATTTTTGGCTGTTTTCCAAAATAAAGTGGCAGCATTTTTTTTGTTGTTAGTTTTTTTCAGATCACCACACACATGTTGTTTTGAACCTATTAAAACTTTTTCCCCAGGGTTTTGTTCAAGTACTGCTGATTTATTGATTGTCTAGAACGCTTTGATTAGGTCTGTTTCTGGGCCCTGTTCCTTATACATGGATTACTGACATTAACGACATTCGATTGTTGGAGATGTCACATGAAGTCACACAATCCCTGTTTTTTTGTTCTTTGAAGCTGATGCCAAAAACAGCGTTATTATTTTTTCTTAAGATTCCAAAGATAAGATTCTTTTCATGTTCACAGTTTGTTATTGTTGTAAAATATAAAATTGTGGCCACATTTTGGTTGATTTGTACTCTTGTGCGCTTAAAGAAAACGTGCCCATGATTTAATGGGTGAACTGAACAAGCATTTTTTTAAATAAAAGTATGTTTTGTTGATGAGATGCACTACAAATATTATATGGTATTATTCTAAAAGGACCTTAAACATGTATTCATATGGGTTGATCCATAATAGAGATCAAAACAACATTAAACTAAATCTCGTGCTTATTTTCTGTAGATGAGAGCCCAAAAAAAGAGCAAAATGTGGAAATAACTTTATTAATTCGGGAACTCAAAAAAAATAAAAACACAATTAAAGCCCAAAAGAAGTGCACCACACTGGAGACCGGTAACCTGCTGAGCCTACTTGTCAACCATGCAACTAATAAATAAAAAACTAATGTCATATACTCCTGGGTGCCCGAGCTAGCGATTTGTCTTCCCCTGCTCTGTGACATGTGATATCTTTGTACTAAAGATTACAAAGGCCAGTCTCAGGTCAGGATTTTTCTCAATAAATCAATGGTAGTGTGGAATATAACCTCACTGGTTAATGTACACTAGAGAGCCTTAAAGGAGCTGCTTACCACACTTTGGTTCTGGTATGCGATGGTTTTTCCCTCTTCTTCCATCAATTCAGTGCCTCATTAATTCATAAATGTGTAATTGAGCAAAATGGTTTAATTCATCTTTGTTAGTCTCAATCCTCTTTTCCCAATTGTTTTCTTCTGTGGACAAACAAGTGAGTGACTTGAGTTCAGCAGCAAAGTAGCATGTAATTATCACCTTGACAGCGAGAAAGGTGTGTGTTTGTATGTGATTAGAGTGTGTGATTATATATGCAGGTGTGTATGTGAAATGAGCCAGATTCACTGGATCAGCACCTTTGTGGGTTGCCAGCAGGTGCCGGGTAGCAGCGGCTCCTCTTGCCATTAATGTGTCCTCTAGAGGAGGCAAAGATTACCTGAAGCTCTAATCCAAATCCCAGCACTCTAAAATGGCTAAATTCACCTATTTTATTTATTTTTGACTGTACACCTATCTCTGCTGTTTTGTCTGCAGGAGTATATTTGGGATGCTTCACACTACCTAGTGCATCAGGTCTTCAGCAGCTTGAAGGAAATGTTCACCGGGACCAGAGAAATCCAGGTACACCATGATTGCTCAGTGCACTTCACACTGTCCAGAAAGAAGTCACTTGTGGAACTAATACTGTCACTTGTGGCCATGGACTGTCCAGCGCATTTACAAAGCAAGCTAACTGTATTAGCTACATACTCTCACCTGAAGCACAAATAATCTTTACTCCTTCCTTCAAATCTCTCAATACACATTTAAGGAGAGGTTGTGTATGACAGGATAACATGAAACCACAGTTATATGTTTTTCTTTCATTTTTGGGCATCGCACAGTGGGTACTAAAGTTATGAGTGGAGAACTGAACCACACGGGTCAAACCAAAAAGGACTGGTCTGTGGAAACATTCGAGCTAATTACTTGGGAGAAAATCTTGATTCACTTGATGCACTGTTCACTGAAATTACCACTACATGTTGCACACTTACATAGAAAATGATTGGACACCTGTCCATTTACACTGCTTTCTGGTGTAAGTGTATGGTTACACTCATATCTCTACATCCCAGCTACAGAATAATCTAGAACACCTGTGTTTAGCTTCTTTCCTTCTTATGAATGAGGTGGGTTCATTCATATGTTTAGCTTCCTAATGCAATAACACTGTTCGGGTTGTGCACCTGCATGCTTCTTCCAGTTAAGCGACCAGGGTAGTGGATGCTTCTGGAAAATCCTGTGGGAGAAACCCAGACAGGCCCAGACGCTCTCAAAAACACCCCATCTCGCATTCAGACACTCCTATCTCCTCTAAGTGGGTCAGGCCCTGAAAAAAGTGAGGGATAAAGGAGTAGTAAGGGATTGGGAAGGTAGTTCATCTTCCTGCTAATATTCCACACCTGGCTGCGTTGGGAAAAGGAGGGAAAATAACTGGGGCAAGAAGGAGGGGGAGGTGTCTGATGGATGGGCCAGCATGGGGCCTGAACTGCTTTTATGCATGGAGAAAGATGGAATTTATATCTTCCCAGTACTCTGGAGGAAAGCCTTTTGGGAACCATATTGCGAGTCAGACATGTTGGGTAGCCAGCGCTCCTGCTCTGAATCAGCAGGTTTAGTAAATGGGGCTCAACAACAGCTGGCCACCTGTTTTATCACTATTCCTCAGCCCTAGTTAGAAACACAGTTGTGCAAAGAGAAGACCTTTAGTCATGTAACCTTTGTTGTTTTGTTGAGGATGATATCCCAAGGCAGTGGAACATGGTTGTTTTCTAATTGGGCACTGCCTTAAGGACAATTTGCACTTCTGCAAAGAAGCACATAAACAGATATGCTTCATCGTTTCCAGAGCGCCGATATGCATAATGCATTTTTTAACACACTATGCTGAAACATTTGTTTATTCACTCAAACTCAGGGGTGGTGCCACGACTCCAAAAGTGGTGGGGCCAAATTTGATGCTTTTAATGATATTTAGTCAAATTTGAGCTGTTAATGATGCACACAGCTTTTAATGCATGTCAGAGTACTTTCATTTTGCATTTTACTTCTCAGGCAGCTAATAACAGCACAACAATTGTTCACAAAGTTAGCACTACACAGTTATTACATTTTGTCACTGTAGTAACTGTCTGTTTTCGTTAAACGTGTTTCCAGCAAGCCTTACTTACATTATTTATAGAATGTCATTTGAAGAATGTTCCTATAATTGATTCAGAATAAAGAATATGTGCATATGTCAATTAAAACATTGAAACTCAAGCGACAACGATTCAACATATGAACATTAAGCACCATTGAGTGACAAAGCACAATGAGCTCTTTATCGTTCATAGGAGATCCCCTTTAGGAGAAATGCCCATACCCCCCATGTGAACTGGAAGTTCGTTTTTCAACCGAGTCGGCCCTATCTGTTCTTGCCTGAAATGCTGGGTCACAGCCCCAATAGGTTGAAAAGTGCCGGGTCAAATGCCAGCTCGCCCGCATTGCTCCGGCAGCCTTGCTCAGACTTATATCTCAAACTTAAGATACCTGGTATTCGAGACTAATATTCATTTTGCGATGTCTGTTATTTTCAACAACCAGAACATCCTTGCTCCTGAATGTCAGCCTAATATGAAATGCTGAGCAACTTCACTGCAGTCTTCTCCTCACTGTCTCTTTAAAAAATTATATTTGTATGCCATATTGCTGAAGCAATTTGTAAATTCACTAATAACACAAGCAGCGTGATTAAAAAGTTGAACGTGCTGACCGTGACCACACAATTCTCGTTATTACGGTAGCGAATTCATTCAGATTAGTAAAAATCTTTTCATTTTACAAACGGTGAGAAGGGAGCATGAAATGCCTGCCTCAAATTTGGCCATTTACTCAAACATACCACTAGGCATTCGAAATGAGCAGAATCATAAACAATTCTGTAGCACTTGTTTATTTTTGGTTGCTTATTTTGACTCTGCCTGTTATTTTGACTGTGCATGAGTTAACAGCTGTGCTTGTGTCTATTTGCAGGACTGGCTGACTGAAAGTGCTAGGCTAATCGCGAAGTCCGGCAGCACGGTGGAGTGGGTGACCCCTCTTGGACTGCCCATCGTCCAACCCTACCACCGCACCAGGAACCACGTGGTGAGTGTTTTAACACGTCCCTCACCACAGTCCTGTCGATTATTGATTTGTCCCTTTTTGTTTAAATGTACCCTTCTGGACCTTTCAAAATGAATGGTCAAAAGGGTCTGACCTGGAAATGACACTAATAAATTCTCAGGAGTGGATCTGTTTCTCCAGAGGCAGTTCAGTACTGCTAAAAAAAATATTGCTCTCTATTGTACTGTCATACTCTCTAGATCTATGCACTTCTGGGTGAAAGATGGATTTCTGGTATCATGGAGGAGAATTACAGCAGCAGGAGTTTAATGGCAGCTTCGGGATATTTCTTTCTACCTAGGGTGTCTAATGCAACATTATTTACTTTGTATAATTAAGTATTTCATATAAAATTTATTTATTAAGCAATCAAACATGCTGAGGCAGAAGATTCTTTGAAATCTCAGAATACAAACACGCAGTTTAAATTTAGAGGAAAGCAAAGGCAAAACAGAAGAAATGACTTGAATAGTATATGTACTTATAACTTTTAAGAATATGCCTGTGGTTTTACGATGCTAGTTAAAGATGTTAGCATTTGAAGTGGTGTAGCACTGAAGTACAAAGAAGAACTGCACTATATGGCCAGTAGTCTTATCATGATAATTGCTTTATCGACTTACCGTATGGACATATGACCTCTCTAATTTTTGCTGACCCCATTGTGTTATATGTGTGTTTGTTTACATAAGCATTGATGTCACCATGTCACATTCAGCGAGTAGAGATGGATGTAAATGCAGTTTAAGTGTTTTGTTTAGGAGGCAGGGGGAGAAATCCGAATGGTGAATCAAAATCAGTAAACAGCGGAAAAAACAGTCATAATCCAAGATACACAAACGAGAAAACAAAACTAGATCAATAACTTGGAGAATAACAACATGAAACAAAAGGCTCTGCAAAACACTGAACTTAGCATTTAGCACTGAACACAGAGACACAAGGTTTAAATATACAAACTAATTAAAGATAATCTGAAAACATGTGCGTCACACGTGGGAGGTAACCGATGACAGGACATGGGTGGAAAAAAGACATGAATCAAAACAAAACATGCTGCACGCTGAAGACTTCTGCACACAGCGCTTGGTGTGAGGGGAAGAGTCCTGACACGCCAACATTTCAGCCATTCGTGCTGCTTCTGTCCACTCGTCTGCTCTAGGGCGGTCACGTTAAACTTTGAATATTTGTTGAACTTAAGATAAAAATGCACATTCGAGTGCAAAGCCTGTGCATTCGAATTTAAAATGTATAGCAAGCACTAGCACCAATTTTAATTGAAACATATTTTTAAAAAGGAGACACAAGATATTATCAATGCACTAACAATGTTTTTTGAAGAAGAGAAAACTAGAAAGAAAAGTTCTAGTGTTTCAAATAATCCAGTCATAGTCAATAAAGAGGTAAACAGTGAATGACCAGCGGTTAAATGAAGTGCTTTACAAGCAGGTTAATTAACTCACCCAAACTCATCCTATACACATATGAGATTAACCAGACATATACACAACATAAACCTAATACTACAACTTGCTTCTTCACAAAATGACGCAAATGCACAAGTGAACTTGAACTTAAGTAAAGCTCTAGGTAGAATGGTAAGTCACGTTTTGAAGACAATGAACTAAAGTGTAAAGAATTCACAATATTATATTACAGTAGTGTTCTCATTGGGATGTTATTTCAGGAGATCTCGTTTTCACATGTTTTTGTTGCTACATGTATAAGTTAATATATAAAATGTGTGAATGTCTTAATTTTTGCATTTTCTTGTCAACTGAAATGCTATTGGCTAACATTCAGTGCCATTTTAGGCAGAGCAAAATTGACACAAATTCTTAAATATGACATGATGAAATACTGAATAAATTGAAAGAGGATATTTTCGTCAGAATACAAAAGCTGTTATTATATTATTGTTATATCGGTGGTATAAAATAGTTTTAAAATGACAATAACAGTTTACTGCAATTATTTCTGGGACAATATATTGTCCATTAAAAGTAGTTATTGTGACAGGCCTAATGGCCAGAAGTATGTGGACACCTGACCATGATACTCATGCTCTTCTTGAACATCCCATTCCAAAGTTGTTCCCCCTTTGTTAGTGATTTTTTCACACACATATTCACACACACACACACACACAAAAAACAGAGCAGTTCCTTGCCAAAAATTTCAGCAACTGCCCTGCTACTACATTCACAAATATTAAAACACATCTACACCCTCTATCCACATCATAAACACGTAGGAAATTAGGCTAGCTATAAGCTAGCTTTAAACATTATGTTCCAGTATGACTTCCTGAGGCAGTGAAATAATCAGCTTTTTTACTTACTTTCTCCATTCAAACAAGGCAGAATAATAAAATCACTTAGCCAGAGGGTTAGATTTCATTTTAACTGAGACGAACTTTCCAAACCTTAAAACTCCAAAACCAAAGGCTTTACCGGCCTTACTTCCATCCCTGGCTACTACAGCAACAGGCACCCTAGTGAGGATCAAACAGACGGGTTTCCAGATGCTTTCTGCAGAAGAGGAACGTTGGTGTGCTGGATCTTCCCCACGCTCTACAGGCCATTGCAGTGCTGCTGTTGCCGCTCCGCTAATATTGCTAATGCTCTTTGACAGCGGTTCAGGGTTGGCCTTGTGCAAAACTCCCAAATCCAAAGCTTTCTATTTTACTCCCAACTGTGAAAAGGCCTTTGAGAGGCAGAAGGCTGGACTTGGGTGAGTTATAGAAAGCTGTGCAGGCCTTTTGCCTTTCGTCCTGCGGTACAAGATCTGGTAACCACAGAAAGCTTCAGTCTGACCTGAAGGTTCATTATTACCATTATTATTAACATCAGTAAGACCTTGAAATGCTTAAAGAAGGTGAAAATTACTATAGTTCAGTTTCAGTGATTCTTATAAGATTTTCAAATGAGGACAAATCTTGTTCTATGCCTTGCCAAATGCCTTGGCACCCAGGACAAGTGGATTTCGTATCCGGGCTGTTACTGTTTTATTCATAGTCTTGACATCATGCCTAAGAACACTGTTAACAGTGCAAGGTATTTTCCTGCCATGCTCCTAGTGTTAATGGGGTAGGCTTTAGATTCTGGATAAACTCCATGACTCCAAAGATAAAGCAGTCACTGAAGGTGAATGAATTAATGATACTAGTGGTGTCCAAAGGTAGGTTAGGAAAGAAAATCAGAACCAATTCATGTCTCATGTGTATCATGAAACAAAAGCATATTAATTTTTATTCTAACAACTTTCATTTCCACCATTCCTTTCAATTTATATTGAAAATATAGGATGTTCAAGGCTTGCACACTTGGTTATAAAGGGATAATGGGCTGTAAGGGAAAAACACCGCCTTCTCGGCTCTGTTGTTTGCTACCACAGGATCCAGTCCCGATGTGTATCTCTAACCTGTATTTGCGGAGTACAAGAACGATACTCATTATGTCAATTCACAAATATACTGTTTGTTCACTGTCCGACTGTTTCGTCTGACATTTTTAAGGAAATGGATACATGTAGCTAGCCAGCGGGATTGTCCCCCACCTGTCTGCTCCATTACATCACTTTCTGGGCATTTAAACTATTTGATATAATCTATGTGTTGTCTCTCTATAGCATAGAGAACACAGCTGGGCCGTGTGGATCAGACATTTATGTGACAAATCCGGCATGAACTGTAGATAAGCTGAGCGAGGACTTTCTGATAATATAAGAGCACCGACGTGTGTAGAGATCCTTCTAGCGCATCTCGTCATATTGTGCGAGTCTGCGACATGATTCTCCTCGTCATTTCTCACAGCTGCCCTTCGAATTTCATTTAGCGCTGTGCCGCAAGCATTTTCACAGCTTCCTACCTTTCAGCTTTTCCTAGGCAGGCAGTGGATGTGATGTGGAACTGCTTCCTAATGGCCACTGTTAAGCTCATCTGCAGCACGCAAGGAGGTGAGAGTTGCCTCTTTTGTAGAAACAGGCAATATGTCTAGATGTCATCCTTGTCTACCAACTTACTGTATCTGTTTATGTGAGGAACACCTGCGCCTTTTTCTGCTTAGTGACTTTTATCAAATAGTCTGAAAGTGAAGGTGAAGGCAATTGCAGGCCGTGTTTCCTCCGATATACTGCCACTGGCCGATATCATAACCCGGCTCTGTGATTTTCAAGTCATTACTTTTTATTGGACTTTTATGGAATATCTCATGAAGGCCATCATTAACCGATGAGCAGTGCGCCTTCACAAATTATTCACCACTTAATTGGGTTTAATCATGCACTCAGGCAGTCAAACCCAGCGCTGAACCACAGAGCAGCCACCAGAGGTTATGTTTTACTTAGGGTTAGGGTAAGGTTTTTTGCCTTCCTTCTGTTTTTTTTTTTTTTTTTCCTTTCCTCAATACTCCTAATTTCAGAGTATGTTCTCAAATCTGGGATGGTTTTTATCCTTATACTATTACCTAGTTAGGGTAATTGAAGTTGTTGGCTGGCAGTGTAGTTTCAAAATTAATACAAATTTAAGCTTGTGCTCATTTTGTTGGAACTTGAGTGTGAGGCACTTGTATATTACTGTGACATTCAAATGGTGTATTTAAGCAGGTGGGCCCTGTTACTTTCATCACAGAATTTACCTCTAATCACATGTATATGTTTTTTGAAGTTTTATAGTCTTGCAGTATAACTTACAGTGAAAAACTGGTTAGACTTCAATCTGCAAACTGCAAAATCCTCTTCCTCTATTCGGAGCCAGTGCTTCCTCCACGGGAAGATTGTTTGAGTCAGCTCTGTGTTATGAAGCATTGTATCGGATCGTCAATATATGTCTCCCAGTAATGGTTGCCATATGCAAGCAATCCTGTTACTCATACAGCATACCATCATTCTTACCCGTGTTTATTCTAAGTGGGTGGCTTGTGTGGTCAAAGGTGAAGGCTGCTGTTGTAAAACATCTCTCCACAATTTCAGGTGTCAGCTGTGCTCCACCGGTCACCTTGTTTTTAATTCCCTGGATGTTGGAGGGACCTTTCCTATGCTCGTTGGGGTTCTGCAGAGTGTCACACTAACTAGATTAATGTAGAAACCCTGGAACTCTCATTAATCACCACAGGATCCCAATTCCAAGTCTGCCTCTATATATGTGCCCTCACCATCCCACAGTGAAGGTTGGACCACCTCATGGTTTAAACCTGCTTTTTCTATGTTGGCTTTTACACCAGAATTTGATAGTTTGTGGGTTTTTTTAATGCTGTGATTGCATAGTATATTTATTTACCATATGTAGATATAATGCAGATGCCAATTATATGGCAGCATGTATGTAAAAATATTAACGCAGATATTTTATCTGTGGCCCACTTGCAGTAGGGCTGCATAGCTAGGCCACATTTATGCTTCTGAAATATTTCCCATTTAGAAGGCAGCATAAACACAGGTAACTTCTAAATTTTATTATTATTTTAGAAAGGTTTTTATTTTATGTGTTCTTGTCTGTGAAGGCAGTCCCATAATTCTCTTCATGAACACAAGTTCCATGGTGGTTTGAAAAACATGGCAGACTTTAAATATATATATATATATATATATATATATATATATATATATATATATAATTATTATTATTAAGATGGTCAGTGTGGGAACATACAGATAAGCAAGCAATAATACCACCTTGCTGTTGAATGCTTGATTCTGATTGGTCTGAAGGTGTTGATTAAATTTCTTTACTGGACATCTTTATCGTTTCAACAGTAACAACTAAAACAGCAACTTGTATTTGTATAAATGTGTGTAATTGTTGATATTGTGCAGTTTTGGGAAGGAATCTCCAGTGTCCAGAATCTCCAGGTTTGTAGTTTGGCAGTAACATGACATGCTGCATTTTTTTGTCTTATTAATTTTGGTAGAGAAGAAGAGAGAGGCAGTTTATTCCTATTATAATGTAAGTTATGACCGGATCTAACTTGTGTCATGGACATTCTGCAACATTAAATGTAGATTAGAGTAGATTAAATTAAATGAAGACACAACGTGTTGTCTCTTAAATAATTTTTTTTTTTTAAATAATTTTCAAATTGCTGAGTTATTTAGGGAATAAAAACTTCAGGACACTCAGTTAATGGAAAATAATCAACTTCTTGGTGGTAACAGTTACTCTGCTTCATGTTGGAATAGTGCATGGGGCATTCCTTATTGTTCGTTCCAACCAATATGATATAATATCAGAGTCACAGTAGCAGTAACAGTGTTTGTATTAAATTGCATGATGCCTACAGTGCTTTGTGGTAGCAGATGCACAATGGTGGCCTCCACACTCCCTGCCAGATGGATGGATGTTGCACTATGTACAGTACACTCCAGGATGCAGCTGCATAAATAACAGAAATGTACTAAATGTCAGCGATTGTGAAAAAATAAAATAAAAAAAAAAGTCACAGTTTAAATGTAATCATCAAAATGGATCACCATACAGCGACAACAGGATGCACCTAAGCCGAGGTCACCTCAGGTTCATGCCTCCTCTCTTATCCCATCCATCCTTGACTGTTCTTTCCTAAGGAAATGCAGCATTAATTAGATGATGGGGAGGATGGGAGCATAAAAACTTGATGTCAATACTGTATGTAAACAAATTAAGCTGGGGTGAAATTGGCAACGCTTAATCACATCCTGGTTGTCATGTCCCTGCTGGTAAGGGAAGGAAATTGGTCTGGGGATGTTCCAGGCAATGGTTATACGTCAACAGGGCTAACTAATGTAATCATGCATTATTAATCAGTTCGTGGGTCACTTTTTGTAGTGGTTTTATGGGGTTTAATTTACTTTTGTAAAGCTGGCCTATTTGCAAGAACGTGTTACAAAATCCATTTGCCCTTTTTTGTTTTTGTGCTCTGAAACATATCCTTGGCTAAAGTAAATGTGATTACCCCAGAGGGCTGTGCTGTATCTTCAGGCCACAAAGCAAGGACACACAATTTACTAATATTCTTAAGAGCCAGGCTGTTCTTTGACTTCTACAGCCAAATTAACTGGCTGATTCTTTAGCTTATGGTCTCTTGTCAGTGTTCATTTCAGTGTCAATATTACTTTGCCTGTGAGTAAATTTGTCAACAGTTGAGTTTTAACAGAGGATGTTCCAAGGACCCAAGGAAATTATTAATTATTCCAAGGAATAATTAAGCAACATTGCATCTCCTGAGGATACGACACCAAAATTCAGTTAGAGATTTGACAGCTTGGTGCCTTCAAAAGACAAGTGGCCAATCTGGTGCTTATTAGCAGGAAAGCTGGTTGTAGAGTTTTAAAGGAATTCTTCTCTGTAGGCTAGTGATTGCTCAGTTGTTAAAAGTCTGAGATACTGAAGGTCATGAGGTCAAGCCCCAGCACCACCAAGCTGTCACTGTTGTGCCCTTAAGTAAAATCCTTAACCCACTCTGTTCCAGGGGCACCGTATCATGGCTGACCATATGTTCTGGCACTAATTTCCTACCAAGCTGTGATACAAAGAAAAGGAAATTTCACTATACTTAATGTGTATATGTTGAAAAAGCTTTCTTCTTCCATGAACAGTTATTTCCCCAACAGAAAAGCGTTTGCCCTATTGTTCATGATACCCAAACCATCCATGGCCAGAAGTCGAGAACAGCCAAGCTAGCTGTGCACTTTGTGAGCGAGAGATAGCATCACTTAGAGCGTTAATCAGAGCGACCCTAGCTCACAGTTGGCTTCTGTGAGCTCATGTATGCGGAAGGGGGTAGATAGCTCTTTCGTCCGAGTGTGTTCAGCTACCCATGAGCACCTAATCAAAAAGATGTGGTAGCTTCACATGTCTTAGAAAGGGCCAGTGTGGGTGCATTTACTAATGTGAGATGGTTAGCTGTCATCTAGATTTACAGTGTGATGTGATGTGATAGATATAGATTTTACATGACTGCAGGTTTATTACTGTTGACCTTAGAGCTTTGCTCTCTGTCTTCATGTCTGAGATGAGCTGCTGCAGTCATACGCTGAGTTGATTGATCCAGTGGTGTGTGTGTGTTGGGGGGAGGGGCGGTCTCTGCTCGGGATTTATGGTTTTATGTTTCTATTTTAAGACTCTTTTGTGATTTTCTGTAACAAATTATTGTGACCTTCAGTGTGACACATTCACAGTAGAGAACCTGTGATATCCACATCGCTATGACACTAATTACAGCCTGTCTGGTTTTCATGAGGCAGCACATTTTTTTAAAAAAGGGCCTGTCACAGAGTGGAGATTTCTTGGAGTGGAAAATTAGTTATATTCAGTGTTAATTATATGAACCTGCGATTGTAATGGAATGTTTTTGAGAAATTTGCTTGGGGGAGGGGGGGGGGGGGGGCGTTATCTCCTACTCTAAATGAACTTTTGGTTTGTTCCACTTTTCTGTAAAGCCTTTCAGAAAATCTTCCATGTAGAAAGTTAGAACTGTTAACAATCCATAGCACCTTTTAGGAGCACTTTTATTTAAGAGAGTATTTAAGCTATATTTGGACTGTATTATCAGACCTGCTTATTTTTACACATTTTGTGTAGATGCTTTTGCATTTTTCTCTCAAGTTATCTCTCAGAAATACACCAAAAATGCACCCAATAAAAATAAAACATGATGATTAGCAGTTGACATTCGAATCTGGAATAACTGACAATTGCGCAGTTACTCCCCCCACACACATACACACGCACTCCACCGGACGCCCCGCCTAGTTCCTCAATGTCACGTTAGGAACCTTAGGAAGCAAAGGACCTTTAACTACATAAAAGCATATTCATCTGTAATCACTAATTATTTAGCAACTGCTGTGACACTAATAGCTAAAATATGTCGTTGCAGTAGTGAATGTAAATGTATACCTGCTGATGGATCCTGGGAATTCATGAGGTTAATGAAAGAACATTTCAGGAACCCAGTTAAAAGAAAAGAGAAAAGAAAGCCAGTCAAAATAGAGCAATCACGTAGGTTATTTAAATGAGTTGTATGGGTTGCATGGATAAATAATCACTTAATATTCACATCCAATATTAATATTGTAGTGGCATCTGAATAAATGCATGACACATCTGGGTACGAAACTGCAAATTGATGTTAAGGTTTTATGATTGAAGAGACTTTTTTATGAGACATCACCCGGAGAAACTAATACCATCTTATTAGATAATGTGCCATTTTTATTTGAGATGTTTGTTTTTTTTTGTCAAAATGACACCAAGGTTTGGGAAATTGGCTGCTCCATCTGTGTTTTTAGGAAAGAAAATGAGAGCTGCTGAGGCAGACAGTAAAACGTTAGGAGATACTGCACTGCTCGCGTTATGTGTGGTCTGGCGAGGAGCAGGAGAAACAGCAGCTGCTGTCCAACCCAGAGCTTATCAACTTTTATGTATTGAGCTCTTTTCACTGTGCAGTCATCATGCCAGCATGACATCCTGAAAGATTTTGTTGCTCCAGTGTGACTGCTCATGTTCAGTTTGCTTTTTAATTTTTTATTTATTTATTTATTTGACAATTTTTTTGTTTATACAGGATATAGTACAGATGCCATTGACATTGAACCTACTGCCTTAAAATGAACACAATGTAAATTCCTGTATTGCTGGGATTGATATTATGGGTGAGATAAAATGGGATGCAATATAGGGTCTTTTTAGCAGTATAAGTCCTAGCTGTCCAGCAGTCAAGTCTTCTCCCATTTATTCTCCTATTCAACACATTTCCATTTATTAACTTATTCCCCAATTAACCCAGTTAATAGAGTCATACATCACTGTGATTGATTACCACTTTGCCTCCTGTCTAGGATCTTTCCGCCATACACCTGAAACCCGATACACTCGTATCCACTCACTGCTTTGGGAAAGCCCTCTCCTTAATAGCTCTTCCTTAATAAGGAAAGCCACTAGCAACATCTCAGGTTTTTAAACACTTCTAGGTTAAATTGTGTTTTAGTTGGAGCCTTGTTGAGTGAAAAGGATTTGTGAGCTTAAAACTCTTTAAGCAGCAGTTTTCGAGGGAAAGCATAGAAGTTCAAGAAATTTATTCATCAGACGTCATCACAGCCATTAAGGCCATTTGAAATGTCTACTTGTAGTCATGGAAACTGGACTTGTGGTGTCTGAGTTGAAGCTGATTTGAAGTGCTGAAGGACCTCAAATGATGAAGTGGGAAAAGATTATACATGTATTTATTTATTTATTTATTTATTTAACTATTTTTTACTCAGCATATGTACTTTCTTCATGGTCTTCTCATGCTTTTATTCTCCTGCATTTGTCAGTGGCCAAGTTGTAGTACTAGGACCTTGGGATGCAAGTGTATGCTGGTGGAGCAGGAGTTAGTGAAAGCTGGAAAACCATTCTCTGCATAATCTTGCCTGTCATTATATCTAATGCCTTCCAGTCGGCACTCTGGTTAAGCTCATTAACTCAATTGGCATATAATGGACAATACACCATGAAATGCATTAAACACAGTGCCCTCCACTAATATTAGCACCCTTGGTAAACATGAGCAAAAAAGGCTGTGAAAATTTGTCTTTGTTGTTTAACCTTTTGATCTTTTTGTTAAAAAAAAAAAAATCACAAAAATACTCTGCTCTCATGGATATCAAACAATTGCAAACAAAACACAGGTTTATCCAAAAAAAAATATCTTTGTTAAATATAGGTGCGCAACAATTTTTTGTCACTCCTATGAATTCATATGAGAAAAATATATTTGAAGTATATTCCCATCGATTGAATTTTTTTTAGTACACCTGGATGACTTGGAACAGGAAATTGTTCAACCATGACTTCCTGTTTCACAGGGGTATAAATATGAGATAACAAATAGGCCATATTCCTTTAGTCATTCATATATAGCTGTGATGTGCAGCAAAAGGTTGTTGAGCTTCACAAAGTGGGAGAAAATAAAGAAAAGAAAATAGCACAAGCATTGTAAATGCCCATTTCCAGCATCAGCTCAGTAATTAAGAAGTTCCAGTCAACTGGAAATGTTATGAATCAAAGTGGAATTGGACGTGTATCTATATTGTCTCACCGCACTGTGAAGACGATGGTTCGAGTGACCAAAAAATCTCCAAGGATCACAAGTTAGTTCTGTCTTGGGGTCAGATAGTCTCCAAAACTACAATCCGAAGTCACCTACATCACCACAAGTTATTTGGAAGGGTTTCAAGAAAAAAAACCTCTACTCTCATCCAAAAACAAACATCTTCAGTTTGCCAGACACTACTGGAACTTCAAATGGGACTGGGTTCTATGAACCCAAAATAGAGCTTTTTTGCAATAAACACCAGAGGTGGTTTTGGCACACAGAGAGGTAGCCAAATGGAAAAGTACCTCATACCCACAGTTAAATATGGTGGTGACTCTTTAATGTTTTGGGGTTATTTTTCTGCCAGAGGAACTGGACATTTTGTTAGGATACATGGCATCATGGACTCATGCTATCAACGGGATATTAAATGAAAACCTGACTGCCTCTGCCAGAAAGCTTAAAATGGGCCTTGGTTGGATCTTCCAGCACGAAGATTTAATGTACTGGCTTATATGCATCTATCAGTCTCTTACCTTTGATTTTGATGAGAACAGTTGAATATGTTAAAGTGGAAAACATTCATCAAAATCAACACAAAAATGGTTTACAGACCACAAAATCAAGGTCCTGCCATGACCATCCCAGTCCCCTGACTTGAATCCCATAGAAAACCTGTAGGGTGAACTGAAGAGGAGAGTCCACCTGCATGGGCCTTGAAATGTGAAGGATCTGGAGACATTCTGTACGGAGGAATGCTCTCAGATCCCTTGCCGTGTATTCTCCAACCTCATCAGGCATTATAGGAGAAGACTCAGAGCTGTTATCTTGGCAAAGGGAGGTAGCACAAAGTATTGACTAAAAGGGTGTCAATAATTGTTGCACACCTATATTTAACACAAAGGTTTTTTTGATAAGCCTGTGTTGTTTGCAATTGTTTGATATCCATGAGAGCAGAGTATTTTGGTGTTTTTTTTGGTTTGTTTGTTTTTTTTAACAAATGGTGAAACAATAAAGACAATTTTTCACAGCCTTCTTTGCTTCTTTACTAATAGTGCCAATAGTAGTGGAAGGCACTGTATGTTTATATTGAAGTATGTTCCATGTGCAGTTTCACTGTTGGCTTTTTTTTGTTTGTTTGTTTTGTTTATTTATTTATTTATTTTTATATAAAGTGTACAGTGATTTGGACAGACTAAAGGATTAAAGTGCTGCTGTAGAGATGAAGCAATAGCTAAAGTCCTTTATACACCACTATGAGCAGGTTTGAAGTCATTAAACAAAGTGAAGTCAACTCAGAATTTCATTATAAAATAAATCATGGATACCATCGGAGGTCACATGTTAATGATTAGTACTGATTACTAAATTACTATGCAAGTCTTTCGGAGTGAATTATTCCTGTAAGATAGACTTAGAGAACATTATCCTGGTTTGACTGGTTACATTTTACACACAAATATGATACTAACATATCTCGTGTCACTTGTATCTATACACCGGTGCTTCTGAACTCCATTGCTATGTCTTTGAAGAGTGGTGAGATCAATACTGGTGCACTCCAACTGCAGTCTGGACCATTAAATCTAAGCAAGAGATTGACTTTGAGTTCAGATAATCAATTTCAGAGCGGTGCTTAGAAAGAGACATGGGTTAAGTAAGAAGATGAATAGAATATTGTTCTTGTTAACCTGATTACTGCAAAAGATTGAGATTTTATAACAAATACGACTTGTTCTGAGATTGTAAGGCTCAGACAGGACATGGGTAAAATAAAGCATGCACTCAAACTGATTTCTGGACATGAAACTCATTTTCACCAGTCAGTTTGGATCTTGTGTCAAATCCCATGAATTCTATATTTTTGTCTGATATTTGCAATAAGTATTTCAGGTCTGGAGAGAGGAGAGTACATGGGTCTAGAGCACAGAAGTGTTGCAGAAGTGTGGTGTTGCAAACATGGTGTTTTCTTGCTTTGTTCCATGTGTTCCTCAGATAGGCTTCTGATCCACCACAACCCTGACCAGGATAAAGCTCTCACTGAAAATGAACGAATAAATGAATGCATTCAGAAATATGACTCTTTGGTAAAATAACTGTTAGCTAGCTATCTATCCAGCTCATTTTCTCCTGTTGTTCCAATATCAACCAATGTGGATCTGTGTGCAAAATGAATTTGGTCACTTGTAGTTTCCAGTAATAAAAAAAAATTCAACCAGATATACAAAATAAATCCTATTTGTTGTTTTATCATGTTATTGCATGCCTTTTATTCCTTTTCCTATTTTTTTCCTACAGCTCAAGAGCAACATTCAGTTTCTGAGTCTCCAGATAAGCCATGATGTCTATGAGTAAGTACCACAGCTTCGACCAAGATATTTTCAACTTTTGCTGCATTTTTTCTGTCCATCCACTAGTCATCAAATGCAAAGCCAAGTTCTCATTCTATCGCAAGAATATCTTTTTCTTGCCCCTTGAACGTTGATGTTAATATTGCTAAAAGGTACTGTTTGCTGATGTAGAGGCAAACCTTTGAGAAAGAGTAACCTGTTCCTGTGACCGGTTGTGTGGTGAAATGTGAACAAAGTAAGTGGAAGGGGAAAAATGAGTGAAAGCTTAGAGAATCACTATTCGTTAGAATAGCAGTGGAAACTGAGGCAGCACAAGGCCCCTCTGAGATGGAGGATGGCATTTTATGCTGAAATGTCACTGCTGAATATCATGCATACCATTTATCCAATGGAATATCATCCAGAATAGACAATGCTTTGCTAACTCGTTGACTGTGATATGATAATGTACGCCATTCTTCTTTAGCAGTTGTTCCCATTAAGAATTCAGTGATGCTATTTTTTTTAGTACAAGTACATGTTTTTTTTAAGTACTTATTAATATTGATTCATATAATCATGCTGGAATGAATACCAGCTTAGTATTAAGCAGTGAGGGGTGTCATGGAACATTTTAATTAGCTCTGTTTATGTTGGTTGCTGCTGTGTGGTAGCAGATGTTGGTATTGGAGAGTGCACATAAATAAGCATGGCATTGAACTGATACTAGTGTTGATATTGATGCATCCATAGTTCTAATGTCTAAACCAATTCTTCCAAGTCTTCCAATTGGCATCCTAAATTTTAGTTTGCTGAAGAGATCAGCTTAAAGCACAGCTGATTTTCTTTTTGATGTTAATGAGCTTCCAACTCCAACCCTGCTGTTATTTATTACCATATTATTCTCAGAGCGACCTGCCAATCTCTGTGACCTGATCCCTCCCAGTGACCATGAACACTTGATTAAAAAACGTATTAAGTTGTGCCTTAGAGTGATATAAGATGGCTCTGTACTCACTGATAGCCATCTACCACTGCCTCTGTTAGACAGCTGCCTTTGCTGAGACGGCTCAGGCTGGGATCACAATATCGAGGGCTGGGGTGGAGACAGAGTGGCACATCTCAGAAACAACTTCAATTGACAGCCACTACAATCATGGTGGTGACAGTCCTCTCTGGTTTGTCATGATCGGAAGTGTGGAGAGAGCACTCAAAACACAGTCAAACCTGCTCCTCAGGGTGGTGTGTGTATGTGTGTGTGTTTATTTATTTATTTATTTATTATTCAACCCCCATTTGTTTGCAATGAACAAATCAAACCAAATCGTTCAATACAACGAATGCTTCAAGTGGTCTCCCAAATTCAACTGAAAATGTAATTTATAATGACATGAAGGCCCTCGGCCCCAAGCTTTAGCTTCTCCCTCTATGGATAGGAGGTAAGGATGCAAGATGAGCTGCAAAGACAATGGAATCAATACTACAGCTATTTGCTCAAATATCCATGCTTAGTATACGCTAATTTTAACACTATCAATGTGTGCACTGGTTTAGCAAAAACTGCACTTCAACTCTTTACAAACACGCTTACTACAAAACAGGAACAGTAGAAACACAGTTTCAGGCATTTCAAAACATCTTTGTGAAGATAACTTAATTTGATTTGATCTACAGTTGTATCGCCTGTCACTAGACTTAATGGATCTCACTATACACAGTATAAATCGAGCCTATACAAGATTCTATTGTCTTAAACGCACCCCTCATTATTAATTTTGTATTGGTTTTATTAATTAATCTTTTTTGCAGTCCCTCCTCATGCTAGATGATAATTGTAACAATGACGTCTCTTCATGAAATAAATCTGACTCGTAGCAAATACTTCATGTTCAAATGGAACATCTTACAGTCCAGATCCTCCTACACCAAAGTCTAAATACCAAAGCCATGGATAGACGTTTGAAGGGCTCAAAGATCCCATAACTGTGACGATTACAGTCTGAAAAGAGCTTCATTAGTGCTGTGACCTGAATTAATGATGAGTTTAAGAGGCTGGCAGCAGCTCTCTGGTGACTGAGGACCAAAAGTGGTTTCACAAGTCTGTCAGAGGGAATACAGGCTGTGGGTAGAATGCAGCCCTTATTCCACTGCTATGTACAATTTACCAGTGTACATGGACATGAGTGAAATTTGTCACTTTAACAACCTGAAATTAAAAGTAACCTATTTTTCTATTAGATCATGTCTCTGGTAGATTTGCTGTAAAATGATTTAATCGACTCTACACAATATTTAGTCCCTCCAGAATTGAGTGATTTTGCGATAGAAGAAATGAATGCAAAATCAAGGAAACGCCGCAATTTTTTCATAATTATCACAGCTTTTCTGCAGATTTGGGCGTTGTCATCATCACAATGCACATTCAGCCAAAGCACCCTTCAATTCATGTGCATCGAATATGAGTACAGCTGAAAGGTCTCATTTATCAACAAACATCACTGCGAAAGAGCGTGCAAAACAATTTCTTGCCATTGCGATTTTGCCTATTCAAGTAGTTTTCCGCAGAAAAGCATAAAAACACCAAAAAAAAAAAAAAACTTTTTCTTTTTGTAAAAAGCTGCAGAAAAATCAAGCATTTGTGGCTGCAACAATTATATAAAATGCAGCGAAATCCTGTATGGACAGAATATTACACTGCCACAACGTCGTTGGACTATTGAGTGAGACTGCTTTATGCTAGTATAACTTATTACTCAAACATAATTAGCTCTTTAAGTAGTTATCTAATCATTTAGAGCAGCTTCTGTGTCCTCAGTGCTCAGGTGATTTTAGTCTTTTGTACGTGTTCTTGGCAAAGGTTTGTTTGCCTTTTCCCAATGCTATATATTTTGACCAACGAACAAAAGTGTTTTACAAGTGTGACTTCAGTCCTACATGCCCCTTCAGCTAGCAAGCTTTTTGGTTTGTTTAATTATATGTTAAACAAAATAATACCAAGTAGCGCACTAACCTACTGTCAACTTTACTCTGATTCAGACTCTGCAGACTCGGGTAGCTTTGGCTACCTGAGATTTCATATACAGTAGTATGCATGAGTATTCACATCTCTTGAACAGGGATGAATACTTATGCACTCACCACTTTTAATTTTTTTTTATTTGTAAATAATTTTGCAAAGTATGAAGATTTTTATACCACTTCAATATGATGGGCCATTTTGTGTAGATTTATGAGAAATAATCCCTATTAGGACAATTTTAGTTCCAGGTTGTAACTCCATTTATGCAAGGCTCTGTAAAATCTGTCTTCAGCTTATCTTAAAACACAAATAATCTAGTTTAACTCCAAGCCTGTCCAACACACAGGTAGGCCAAATTTCAAATGAACTCCTATTAACTGTATATGCTCACAATATAGAGTGTAACATAGTGCCATTGTAGAACCTAGATAGTGCACTATTTGTTTAATTGAATGACTTATGAGATTCCTCCAACACATTGTTCATTACTTTGTATTTAAATATGAAATGGATGTGTGATTTTAATAAATAAGTAGAAATAATGTTTGCCACTATTGACAGTTTATTCACAGCCCAAGCAATCCATCAATCACTAAGCGATCTCAAATATTGGAAGAGTAATCCATGTGTATCCATTATCTTTAAGCCTGTAGATGTGGTGGAGCATCAAGCCAACAATCTAAACATAACACAAGACAGAAGAACTGTTGCATTCGGCCCTTATGTGACTCACTGTTGTTGTTATTAACCCTTTCTAGGAGGCCGGACACAGTAAAGCAAAAGAATGCATTTCCCCCAAACTTTATCCACTCTCTGGACTCCACACATATGATGCTGACTGCACTCAACTGTTACAGGTAACGTGCTGGCCACATCATTTTTTACTCTCTTTAAAAAGTTGTAATGTTGAAATGATGTTTAGGTGTTTCTGATTAATGTATAAGTATATAAGTAAGGGTCTCTGGCACTAAAGCTGGTGTTCTGTATTTTCAGTGCTGGTTTGACGTTCGTATCGGTGCATGACTGCTACTGGACCCACGCTCTTACAGTCGACATCATGAACAAGGTACGTCCAAAACAAGATTCCTTCACGTTCCCTGCCATGCCATGTGGAACTCCATGCTTGTTAGGATCCTGAGCTTCTCCTGACCCTCTTCTGAACCCTGCAACTCAGTCTTCCACCTCAGTCTCACCGAGCATCTGTTAAAATGGTGACTGCACCATCTGCTGTGCAGCAGCCCAGCACAGTTGTATTTGAGTAGATGTAGTATACCCTTCACACCAATTGAGACATTGGTGTCTAAATCATATTAAATGCCCGATTCCATAAAACACCATTTGGGAATGTCTCTCAGCAGGGCCTTGGACTGAATCAGTAATATTCTACATCATGGTTGTGTTAAATCTACAGATGACATTCTTCCAGAAATATTGAACAGTACATTAAAAAGAAAAGGTTGTGTAGTTTGGTATGTGAGGAATAAAACACAACGAGGCACCCTGTACTGGAAAATAATCAGTGGCAGGTTGGTTATAACAGGAAATTACTTTTTTGTGCAAGTACCGTAACATTAAACGTGACTATAAATAGTTAAATATAATATGGTGTTTTATTATATATCCAATTTTTTTTTTTTTTACTTGATTGGTGCCAAACTGATGTGGTTTATGAGGAAAAAATAAGCATTCTGTTGGAAATAGAACATAATCAACACCAGACTGGTTTGATGAAGCTAATGTACTCAACAAAAATTTATTTAGCTTTTTTTTGTTTTTGTTTGTTTTTTAAATTGTCATGCCATGCTTTTTATCTGTTTTAAGTTGCATTTAAGGTTAAACTTCCCATGCTATAAAATTTACAGGGGTTGCTTCTAACTGCTGCAAAACACTGACAATGGAGACACCTTCCAAATAAATACAAAATAAACATCTATCAGAAAACTTTGTTATATTCCAATCACGCAATTTGTTGTTGCATTTTGTTTTGTGGTTTTTTTTTGTTTGTTGTTTTTTTTTTTTTGGGTGGGGGGGTTGTATGTTGTAAGTTGTTACTATACTTCTAAACAATAATGTATAGAAGTAGCACTTGTAGAACTGCTGTAATAGAAGATCAACCAACACCTTCTTTCCAGTCAGTACAAAGAATTCAACAGCATTATAAAAATTTGTAAGTGTATTTAAGTGTTCGGACCCAGTATGTGATTTGTGGCACAGCTTATGTGTCATTCCTCAATAAGCAGGTGGTTGACCTGGATGGAACAGGAAGTCACATTGTTCGTTTGGACAAACACATGGGCACACTTGGGTGAAATCTTCTGTAACCTGTCGCAGAGTAATTTATACATCTCCAGGCAGGCATAAAATTGGTTCAGAGGAAGAGAGATGCTTGGTGTGTGTACAGCCTTTGTCTTGCTGAATTAAGACAGTTCCCTTTCTCTCTGCTGCTGTTTTCCTCCTTTGTTTCCAGTTCTAGCTGACTAAATCCTGATTACATGAATGAAATAGATTAAAATCTTACATTTGTGTAAAACTGCTTTGTGTGTGTGTGTGTGTGTGTGTGTGTGTGTGTGTGTGTGTGTGTGTGTGTGTGTGTGTGTGTGTTGGAAAGCCAGATGTTTTTGTAACCACTAAGTAAATGTTTCCTGTTTCTCCTCAGGTGTGTCGTGAGCAGTTTGTGGCTCTGCACAATCAGCCCATTCTTCAGGACCTCTCCAAGTTCCTGCTGCAAAAATACTGCTCAGCACCACCGTAAGTTTCAACACACACACAAAGACGTATGTATGCAGACACTCATAGTGACGCACACATGCAGACAGACACAAAGACCCTCACATAAACATAGGCAGAGACACAGACAGACGTGCATGCACAAGACGGACACCTCAATGATGCATCTCAAAAATTTTAATATAGTGGAAAAGTTCATTTGTTTTCCCTATTTTAATTCAAAAAGTGGAACTTTCATATATTCTAGATTCGTCCATATAATATATTTCAAGCATTCTTTGTTTTAATGTTGATGATTACGGCTTATAGCTCATGGAAATAAAAAACCCAATATCTCAAAATATTCGAATAAAGAATTTATAATATAGAAATGTCGAGGTGAGCAGAGCTGGAATCAGATAATTAACTCAAAATACCTGCAAAGGTTTCCTTTTTTAATCTCTGTCTGGTTCAGTACACACAACCACAATCATGGGTAAATCAAAAGAAAATTGTACATTTCATTTGGAAATCAAGGTCCCAGGTATTTTGGATTTCCATGAGCTGTAAGCTGTAATCATCAAGATTAAAACCAAAAAAAGCCTTGAAATATTTAACTTTATGTTTAATGAATTAATCCACTTTTTGAATTAAATTACTTTTCCACAAAATTCACATTTTTTGAGATGCACCTGTACACTTACGTAGACACACACAGTCAGTCACATAGATGCACACGGACACTCACATAGACACACATGGGCACTCTCATACACACACATGGCCACTCTCATACACACACACACACACTCACAGTCAGATACATAGACATATACGGGTAATCACAGACACATGAACACTCACATAGACACACACACACACGGACACTGTTATTTTTCATAAGAGACGTGTTATTTTTCATAAAAAACGTGTCAATTTTATGGGTCATAGGTATCTTGTGTGTGATGTCAGGATAATTGTAAGGCTTGCACACACACTTTTTATGGGGTTAATTTCAGTTTTCTGTTGTAAGATATCTCACTGTTGCTGAGAGCTTTGCAGAGAGCAGCCTGAGTGACTGTGAATATTTCAGTATTTATATATTTAACATCAGTGTCATACTGGAAACAGAAAAATGAGACTGAGCCATCACTGTGTACGTTTCATTTTACAGTCTGCTTCAGGCAGCACTATAAGATCAGTCTGTTGTCTAACTTTTCTCTGCACCAACTGCACAATCATGTTTGTTTGCTTCCAGAGGCAACACCAAGACCAAGAAGTTTCTGGAATACTGGAAGATGTCACAGCTGCTGGGGAAGGTTCCAGAAACAGGTGAGTGCAGTTTGATTGACAGCTCACCTGTTTGTACCATGATGAGCTTTGTCTGAAGATGTTGATTTCAACAGAGAGTCAGATTGCATTAAATGGATGACATATATGTTAGATAGCTGAACTGCTTGGTTAATTGGCTAACAAAAGGTAATGTTTATTATTAACCCTTGGTGCATTAAATCACAAACATCACATTTCTGTGTTGTAACTGTCTGTGCAGTGGCATTCTTTAAAGTTGTCTCCTCCAAAACTATTCGAATGGCAGGGCCTTTTTTCATTATTTGTTTGTTTATTTATCTATCTATTTTTGCTGCTGTGGACTGTAGGCATTTGGGTTTGAGATCTAAAGATGAATATGAGAAGAGCATTTAGAATCTCAAATTTTTATTCCCTGGTATTTATATGTAGATGTGCTACCTGAAATAAAACAGCACATTTTGTGTCAGCTCACATGATTTGTAAATATATATATATATATATATATATATATATATATATATATATATATATATATATATAATATAGAGAGAGAGAGAGAGAGAGGAAATAGAGGCCACACTAAAAGATACAAACCACTCATCAGCAATAAGAGCTGGAATGATGCAGTTATTGCTAGCAAGGGATGTGGAACCAAATATTAAGTTTATTTACTTTAATTTACTTCAAGACTTATCTGTTCCTATACTTTTGTTTGCCTAAAGATTGTATGATCTGATACAATAGTTTTGTTTTATGTTGTTTAATATGGTTTATAACGGTTTAGCACTGCCTCAGAATAATTGTGTATTCTTTCTGCCAGGTGATTTTGATCTGCAAAGGGTGAAAGAATCCACATATTTCTTCAGTTGATGTAGATGAAGAACCTTCACAGGTTGA